>NC_091239.1:45000-345000 GCF_040958095.1 Procambarus clarkii
AAGAAGCTTTCTTGAGGCGTTATGTCATGGGGTTTAGTAGGGAGTGTTCGGGTGTTGCTTTTTATTATTATTATTATTATTATTATTATTATTATTATTATTATTATTATAATTATTATTATAATAATTTTTTTTCCTGGGGTGCTTCAGAGGCAGGTAAAGACATCTCAGGGGCAGGTAGGAGAGGAACTTCACCCCAAAGCCCAACGTAACAATAGCCCCTTAGGTGGTGGCGGGGGTAGACAGCCCTTTGAAAATGGGGGGGGAGGAAGAGATGAGTGATGATGGTGATGGTGGTGATGATGATGGTGGTGGTGACATCCCTCAGGCAGGTCCTAGTGGTCTTAGACCCCATGACAACAATCGAGATAATGATGGAAATTCCTCAGAAGGGGAGGATGTTATAGACATCCCTCACTTAATTAATAGGGTGGGGGCCCTGGGGGATCTCTTTACTAGAATGGAATATTCCATCCCCCCAGCCTTCGCCACAGATCCTGTAGGTCTTCTAAGCAACTTTAGAGAACTATTCTCTAACGAAATAGAGAATTACATGAATTCTCTGCCGGGTCATGGCAATTTTACTTCATCATTCAAAATCCTCCTTGAAGTGAAGGTTACACTTTTAAAGCAACGTCTCACAGAAGATGATGACTATAGGGAACACTTCATAATGACACCTGCTAGGCTGGTAACTCTTGAGGAGGTGGGTGATCTTATTGATAGCTGGGTGGGTTATATGATTACACGTCTGGAGGATCTCCTTTCAGAAACAGAGGGGAGTGGTTTTATATTATTTAATGTTGATTTCCTCAAAATCGTTATCTGTAATGGTAGAGTAAGGTCAGATTTGGGGGATTATGTCCCTTATCCCCCCTTTTTAAGGGGGCGACATGAGGTCTTCAACCCAAACCCCAATGGTAACAATGGAACATGCATTATTCAATGCATTGCCGCTTTTCGGGCGTCACAACAAGGATGGAAATGGAAACGTATAGGAAGACTTGTAGAGTCTCACTCTAGGGTTAGGAAAATGGTCAAATACGAGCAATTATCTTTCCCTCTCTCATGGGAGGATATCTCTAAATTGGAAAATAGGAATAAACTCTCCATTTATTTGTATTCAATTCACAAACATACAGACGGTGCCTATCACGTCTCTCTTTGTCGTCGTGGTAGCAGACAGTACTCAGACATAGTTCTATTATTATTATTGGGGGAGTCACATGTAAGTCTTATTAAAGACTTAAATAAGTTTTTGCGGAACTTTACCCGCAGCCACAGGCGAAAGACAGTCTTCTGTAGAAGCTGTCTTTCTGTATATCAAAATTCTAGTGAGCTGTCTCACCATTCTGTTTCCTGGGACATCACGCAGAAAATGATTTATCCCCAGGAGGGGGACACCCTTCCTTTTAAAAATACAGGGAAAGGTTACCCCCCTTCCCATGTAGCTTATTTCGATTTCGAGAGTGTCCTAAGCACTGAGGATTGTCTAGGTTCTGTTACAGCCATACATAGGCCTATAGCATACAGCTATATAATTGTTGATAGGAACCACTCCGTCATTGATAAATTTACTTATTTTGGGGGGGACAGCGTCACTCATTTCATGGAGCGAGTTGCCACCAAATGGGAAATTATCAGATCCACCCTACCCAAATATGAAATAGACATGTCTCTTGAGGATATGGTTCATTTTAGGAGACAGACTCACTGTCAGTTTTGTGAGGAGGTATTTACACCCACCAATTTCAAGGTTCAACATCATGATCACCTTAGGAAAAAACTCAATTATATTGGAGCTCTATGTAATTACTGCAACCTCCGCCACAAGAATGCCCTAGAGAGTTTAGTCCTAATTGCCCACAATATGTCTTATGACATGGGCTTAATTTTGAGGGAGTTTGCCATGGGTTCAAATATTAAGAGCAATATCCTCATGAGGCAGGGGACTAAATATCTTAAGGTAGAAATAGGCAACCTTAAATTTCTTGATTCACTGGGTTTTATTACGGGCAGTCTTTCGTCCCTAGCAAAAACCCACATTGATTCAGGCAGCCCCTTAACATTCACTCACTCAATGATAGAAGGTTTACCCGAAGAGAGTCACCACCTACTCTTAAAGGGTAAGCAGTTTTTCCCTTATGAATATGCCACAAAAATCAGCTGCTTTAATGATGCAACACTCCCCCCCTATTGAAATGTTTTACAGCTCCCTAAACAAATCAACCATCACTTTGGAAGAATATAGACATTCTAAATTAGTATGGGAGGCTACAGGATGTGAGTCATTAAAGGATTATCTCCTTATTTATTTAAGGTGTGATGTCGGTTTACTGGCTGACATTTTTACTCACCATAGAGAAATTCTAAATGATATATTTTCCTTAGAGATGACTCACTACTGTAGCCTTCCGGGTTACTCCTATGATTGCTTCTTGAAAAGTAGCAAAATATCGTTGGAGTTAAGTGCAGATGTGACGTTGCACAATCTCATATCACAAAACATATGAGGGGGTTTTACAACTGCAGTTAGGAGTTATGCCAGAGTTAACAACCGCTATGTCAACCCATCTTTTAACCCCCAGGAGGATAGGTCTTCTTTCTTACTATACTTAGACTTCAACTCCCTTTACGGGAGTTGTATGACTAAGAAATTACCCTATGGTGGTCTAAGAAGGTTGTCATCTGATGAGATGAACTCCTTCATTAGCGAAGGGAAGATAATGACAGAACAGCCATTCTCTTCTAACAAAGGGTACTGGCTATTAATTGACACCAAACACATAAGACCTGAAATAGCTAGACTAACAGACGATCTACCCCTTTGTTTACACCATAGGGGGATAAGTATGGAGGATATCTCACCATTTAGTAGGGGACTTCTGGAAACAAATAACATTACAAACCTCCCTAAAAAAAATATTAAGCTGGTAGGGGATCATCTCCCCAAGAAACATTATTTCATATCTCTACACCTCTTACAGTTATTTATTGAGATAGGTCTTGAAGTAGGGGCTATTCATGCCATTTATGAGTTTCACCAGTCTGATTTTATGGCAGAATTTGTTAACACCAACTTTAACAATAGAAATGCTTCCACCAGTAACGATAGGAAAACACTCTTCAAATTACTGACGAACAGTGTTTTTGGTAAAACACTATTGAACCCAGCCCATTATGCCATTGACACCAAACTAGTGACTTCAGCTAGGGTCTTTTTACGAGAGGTGAAGAATCCTCGCTTTAAACGTATGGTGCATTTAGGTGACAATAAATTATTGTCTGTCAGTTCCAGACCATTCATTAAAATTACTCATCCTAATTACATTGGGTTCCAGATTCTAGAGCTAGCAAAATACAGTTTGTACCATTTTTGGTACAGGGTACTTAAGAACCACTATTCAGATAGGGCAGCACTGATATACAGCGATACAGACAGTTTCATCTTCAGTTTAATGACTGAAGATGTCTTTAACGAGATGGGGAAAGAACCCCTTAGATCATGGATCGATACCAGTAACTTCCCTGAAACTCACCCCTTGTATGATCCTTCTAAAAAGGGTGTTTTAGGTCTTTTAAAGTCAGAGGTTTCAGATAGACACATCCTTGAAGTTGTAGCTCTCAAGCCCAAAATGTATAGTTTGCTGTTGCACAACAATTCAAATTCCATTACCGCTAAGGGTATCCCCCGCGCTGTGCAAAGATCTTTAACTCATAGACATTTTAAAGAAACCCTTCACAGTAATGCAGTAGTAAATACTTTCCAATACTACCAAATTAGGAATTTAGGAGGGCAAATGGTCACCACCCATAATACTAGGAGGGGTTTAAGTGCATTTGATGATAAACGCTATTACCTAAATAAATACAAAAGCCTAGGCTATGGTCATCCAGGCATACCACCTGACACCCACCCATCCACCTCAACCCAAGGGGTGACCGCTGGAAGTGAAAGTGATGACGTCATCGAGCCACAAGAGGAGGAAGGGCAACACCCTTCCAGTGAGAGTGAACACTATGACGACAGTAGCCCCCTAGGAGAGGAAGAAGAACCACAACACCTCTTTCTCCCTCTGGATGATGACTCATCGTCATCATCACCCCAGGAGGGGGAGGAACAGACCTGTGGGCACGGAGGAGGGGTCTAGCTAGACAATATTATGGGGGGGAATTAGATTACGACTACGTTTAAGCCACTATGTACTTTTGTTAATATATTGTATAAAACAAGTGTTATTTCTTTTCACCCACTTTTATTTTGAGTATATATATATCCTATATAGGTCCGGACATATATGCACATAGTCCTGGAGGGGCCATTCAGACTTGTTCGAATATATATATATATATATATATATATATATATATATATATATATATATATATATATATATATATATATATATATATATATAAGTGCGCCTATCTGGCACGGATTATACTACTTATATATATATATATATATATATATATATATATATATATATATATATATATATATATATATATATATATATATATATATATATATATATATATATATTACTCAGCTCTTTACTACATACACGAATGTTCCATGTCACACTGTACCTTATATGTCAATGTGCTTCCAGTAATAATAAATACGTCGGCAGGAAATAGTGATGTGAAGTTACCAGGATGCAGCTGGCTCCCAACATAATTGTGGAAGTTTTTCTACCCTGTTGTACACCAACCTTGCAGACCTCCAGATAGCTCCATTACGTGGCACTCTGAGGCACATGTGGCCACACCCTAATCTGAGATTGAACTACAGTACCAGCCTAATTAGGCCACACCTACAGTGTCAGCTAAGGCCTTTATTTCTGTAAACTATAGATAGAGTAGTAGTGTTCATGAACAAATCCACAAAGGCCGTGACGAGGATTCGAACCTGCGTCCGGGAGCATCCCAGACACTGCCTTAATCGACTGAGCTTGCCCTTGTGGATTTGTTCATTTGATGCATCACGTTAGTGTGATCTGTGTGTGTGATTGTAGTGTTCATAATTAAATTAGCTTTAATAATATTAGATTAGACCACCATATGTGGTACAATTTATATTAAAGACTAGGTAAACAATTTATAGTTCATCAGTATCCACTGCAAAGTGGAATGAGCTACAAATTGTCCCCCCTCATTATGTGTGTGTGTGGGGGGGGGGGGGGGAACAATTAAGATTGTAAGTTAAGATTTTAGCAGGCGGAATCAATATACAGTCGACTAACTAGGAAGCTTATTAATAACTCAGACCCAACAATATTAAAATTAACTAAAAAACTTAAATATTCATAAAAAGAAATAAGCCTGCTTGGATTTTCCCATATAATTTTGGTCCTTTGAATCAAGATACAGGATCATGAATAGTATCCTATTTACATATATATTTATTATAGCTGGAAGACACTGCTAAACAGTTTATAGCAGGAAGACACTGCTATATATTTTTCTTGCCTAACTTTTTCAAGCTCTGCTAATAGTAAACAAAACTTACAGCAAACACTATAACATTGTTCCGAGGACTGAACCAAAGAACAATTGTGCTCTTCCATTATAAGAGGTTGATACCAGGCTAGTTATAACCATAAATGTATATATAATTTATTATAATAAATAATTGTGCTATACTCAGCTCGTACTGATCCTGTGGAGTTCTATACTCAGCTCGTACCGATCCTGTGGAGTCCTATACTCAGCCCGTAACGATCCTGTGGAGTCCTATACTCAGCCCGTACTGATCAGCTGTACGGGCTCAGTCAGCTGTCACAGGTCACTCAGTCAGCTGTCACAGGTTGCTTCCTGGTGTGTGTGTGTGTGTGTGTGTGTGTGTGTGTGGTTTTGGGAAAAAAATAGTAGTAGTAGTAGCGCGGGGTCGCGTGCTACGATAAACGCCAATATTTTTGGGTTAATTAAGGCTACAGTGACGGATCACAGATCTTGGGGTATCACAACAGTATATAACCGCCGCGAATAGGAAAGAAAAATATTGTGCTATCACTAGAACTTTGTGTTAAACAGTGAATTCACCAGACAGGCCACGTGGGAGGGCCCACGAGGCTTTGTTTACATTTGGGTTAACATTTGGGCTCCAGTGATAAGTGGTACAGTAAATTAGTGAACTGTAACACAACGATACAGTGACTGACTCCAGAGCTTTGTGTTAGATAGAGAAGAACCGCTATCATCAATCTACTAGAACTTAGTAAATCACTACATGGGAGGCGACGACGGACCACCATCGTCATCCATACATCGTCATTACTCATCTAGTATTGTGAGTGGGAGGCTGACTGGTAGGTACCCCTCTCTGGTCAATTAATCAGGTGTACAGAGTGAGGTAAAATATTATCAAATTCTTGTTAAGGATATCATATATATTTAAAATCTCAAAGTGGCTCATTTTAGGTAGAGATTAACACTTACGGGAACTCATGATACGTGCACGCACGCACGCCCACGTACGTATGCATGCACATACAAAAAAAACGCACACACATGGAAACACGCACGCACAAACGTTCAGTCAGGGGAGAATGGATTAACACCTTTTGTGAAAAGGGGATAAGACCTCACTATACTCCACCCCCTCTCTTAACCCCCATCTCACTAACCCCATACACTCCCCCTCCCACTCCCACTAACCCCCTCCCCACGACTGACCGCAAATACAGCACACACACACACCTGACCTCGTCACCATCTCCGTCCCCTCCCACATCCCAGTCCCCCACATCCCCCATACAAAAACTCTCCCCCTCTCTCTCTCTCACCCCTCCCTACTCTATCCCCCTCTCTCTGTCTCCCTCTCCCACTCTCTCTCTCTCCCTCTCCCACTCTCTCTCTCTCTCTCTCTCTCTCTCTCTCTCTCTCTCTCTCTCTCTCTCTCTCTCTCTCTCTCTCTCTCTCTCTCTCTCTCTCTCTCTCTCGCTCTCTCTCTCTCTCTCTCTCTCTCTCTCTCTCTCTCTCTCTCTCTCTCTCTCTCTCTCTCTCTCTCTCTCTCTCTCTCTCTCTCTCTCTCTCTCTCTCTCTCTCTCTCTCTCCCTCTCTCTCCTCCTTTCCCGATCTCCCTCTCTCCTCTCTCCCTCGCTCTCCCTAACCTCCCTCTCTCTCCCCCTCTCCTCCCTCTCTCTCTCCCTCTCCTCTCTCCCCCTCTCCTCCCTCTCTCTCTCCCTCTCCTCTCTCCCCCTCTCCTCCCTCTCTCTCTCCCTCTCCTCTCTCCCCCTCTCCTTCCTCACCCCCCCTCTCTGCCCACATGCTCACACACGCTCACACACACACACACACAACCACACACACACACACACACACACACACACACACACACACACACACACACACACACACACACACACACACACACACACACATATACACACACACACAGCGCCCTTGGGAATGAGTGACCACAGTGTATTGAACTTTGAGTACCTGGTAGAGCTAGGACTTATCCCCCCCAAAAAAGAACTAGGAATCAAAAGGCTGGCATACCGAAAGGGGAATTATGAACAAATGAGAAGTTTCCTAAGTGAAATACCTTGGGACACAGACCTCAGAGATAAGTCTGTACAGGGTATGATGGACTATGTTACCCAAAAGTGTCAGGAGGCAGTAAACAGGTTCATCCCGGCCCAAAGGGAAAAATCCGAGAGGCAACAGAAGAATCCATGGTATAATAGGGCATGTATGGAAGCGAAGAAACTGAACAAAAGGGCGTGGAGGAACTTCCGGAATAACAGAACACCACAAAGCAGAGAGAGATACCAGAGAACCAGGAATGAGTACATCAGGGTGAGAAGAGAAGCAGAGAAAAGTTTTGAAAATGATATAGCAAACAATGCCAAGACCGAACCAAAGCTACTCCACAGTCACATCAGAAGGAAAACAACAGTGAAAGAACAGGTATTGAAACTTCGAACAGGCGAGGACAGATATACAGAGAATAACAGAGAAGTGTGTGAAGAACTCAACAATAGGTTCCAGGAGGTCTTCACAATAGAACAAGGTGAGGTCACTGTGCAAGGAGAAAGGGAGGTAAACCAGGCGGCCTTCGAAGAGTTCGAAATTACGAGAGAGGAGGTCAAGAGACACCTGCTGGATCTGGATGTTAGAAAGGCTGTTGGTCCAGATGGGATCTTACCATGGGTACTGAAAGAATGTGCAGAGGCACTTAGCTTGCCACTCTCCATAGTGTATAGTAGGTCACTGGAGACGGGAGACCTACCAGAAATATGGAAGACGGCGAATGTGGTCCCAATATACAAAAAGGGCGACAGGCAAGAGGCACTGAACTACAGGCCAGTGTCCTTGACTTGTATACCATGCAAGGTGATGGAGAAGATCGTGAGAAAAAACCTGGTAACACATCTGGAGAGAAGGGACTTCGTGACAAATCGCCAACATGGGTTCAGGGAGGGTAAATCTGGCCTTACAGGCTTGATAGAATTCTACGATCAGGTGACAAAGATTAAGCAAGAAAGAGAGGGCTGGGCGGACTGCATTTTCTTGGATTGTCGGAAAGCCTTTGACACAGTACCGCATAAGAGGCTAATACATAAGCTGGAGAGACAGGCAGGTGTAGCTGGTAAGGTGCTCCAGTGGATAAGAGAGTGTCTAAGCAATAGGAAACAGAGAGTTACGGTGAGGGGTGAGACCTCCGATTGGCGTGAAGTCACCAGTGGAGTCCTACAGGGCTCTGTACTCGGTCCTATCTTGTTTCTGATATATGTAAATGATCTCCCGGAGGGTATCGATTCATTTCTCTCAATGTTTGCGGACGATGCTAAAATCATGAGAAGGATTAAAACAGAAGAGGACTGTTTGAGGCTTCAAGAAGACCTAGACAAGCTGAAGGAATGGTCGAACAAATGGTTGTTAGAGTTTAACCCAACCAAATGTAATGTAATGAAGATTGGTGTAGGGAGCAGAAGGCCAGATACAAGGTATCATCTGGGAGAGGAAATTCTTCAGGAGTCAGAGAAGGAAAAAGACTTGGGGTTGATATCACGCCAGACCTGTCTCCTGCAGCACATATCAAGCGGATAACATCAGCTTGATATGTGCTGCATCACGTCCCCACCCATCCAGTACACACACACACACACACACACACACACACACACACAGGGGATTGATAGGGTAGATAAAGACAGTCTATTTAACACAAGGGGCACACGTCCTAGGGGACACAGGTGGAAACTGAGTGCCCAAATGAGCCACAGAGATATTAGAAAGAACTTTTTTAGTGTCAGAGTGGTTGATAAATGGAATGCATTAGGAAGTGATGTGGTGGAGGCTGACTCCATACACAGTTTCAAGTGTAGATATGACAGAGCCCGATAGGCTCAGGAATCTGTACACCTGTTGATTGACGGTTGAGAGGCGGGACCAAAGAGCCAGAGCTCAACCCCCGCAAACACAACTAGGTGAGTACAACTAGGTGAGTACACACACACACACACACACACACACACACACACACACACACACACACAGATTACATAACAGGAACTATAACAATGGGTGAACCTAAGATTATAGTGGCAGTCATTTACAATCCTCCCCTAAATGACAGAAGACCTAGACAGGAGTTTGATAGGAACAACATGGTAACCATTAATATAATAGAGAAAGCAGCTTCAGTTGCCTGCAGGAATGGCTCAAGACTCTTAATCATGGGCGATTTCAATCATGGAAAGATAGACTAGGAGAATGGGGACCCACATGGTGGTGCAGATACGTGGAGAGCTAAACTCTTGGAAGTGGCAACAAGGAATTTTCTGAGCCAGCATGTCAAGGAACCCACAAGAGTGAGAGGCAATGATGAACCAGCTAGACTCGAATTGATATTCACCCTGAATAATTCAGAAATAAGGGAAGTCAAAGTTGAAGTCCCCATAGGAATGAGTGACCACAGTGTACTGACTTTTGAGTACTTGGTGGAGTTAGGGATAACCTATCCAAGGATGGGAGTGGAGGGGAAAAAACTGAATTACCTAAGAGGAAAATATGACGAGATGAGAAACTTCCTCAGGGGAATACCATGGGAAACACAACTTAGAGACAAGAATGTGCAGGTCATGATGGATTTTGTCACCCAGAAGTGCCACGAAGCTGCAGACAGGTTTATCCCCGTCCAAAAGGAGAAAAACGAAAAACAACAGAAAAACCCATGGTTCATCCAGGAATGCAAGGTAGCGAAGCAACTGAGTAAAAGAACATGGAGAAACTACATAAATAACAGAACACCAGACAGCAGAGAGAGATACCAGAGGGCCAGAAATGAGTACCTCAGAGTCAGGAGGGGAGCAGAGAGACATTTTGAAAATGACATCGAGAGTAAAGCCAAGACCCAACCAAAGCTGCTCCACAGCCATATCAGGAGGAAAACAGCAGTGAAGGAACAAGTGATGAAGCTGCAAAACGGGGAGAACAGATTCACAGAGAATGACAAGGAGGTGTGCGAAGAACTCATAAAGAGATTTCAGGTCTTCACAATAAAACAAGGAGAAACCCCTGCACTAAATGAGGAGGCGGCAAACCAAGCAACCTTTGAGGAATTTGACCTCACCAGTGATGAGGTCAAAAGGTGTCTGCTGGAGCTGGATGTGACAAAGACTGTTGGGCCTGACAGAATTTCTCCATGGATACTAAAGGAAGGTGCAGAAGCACTAAGTGTGCCACTCTCTATGGTGTATAACAGATCACTGGAAACAGGAGACTTACCAGAAAGTTGGAAGACAGCTAACATGGTCCCAATATACAAGAAGGGTGACAGGCAAGAGGCACTGAACTGCAGGCCAGTTTCCATAACTTGTATAACATGCAAGGTGATGGAAAAGATCGTGAGGAAAAAGCTCGTAGAGCATCTGGAGGGAAATAACTTTGTAACACACCACCAACATGGGTTCAGGGATGGTAAATCGTGCCACACAGGTTTAATAGAATTTTATGACGAGGCAACAAAAATTAGGCAGGAAAGAGAAGGGTGGGCCGACTGCATTTTCCTGGACTGTCAAAAATCCTTTGACACAGTACCCCATAAAAGGCTGTTAAAAAAGTTGGAGCAACAGGCAGGAGCTATTTTTTTTTATTATTATTATCATTTTCTACCACAGACGTGGCCACACATTTACAATGTAGTAAAAGGGAAGGTGCTCCAGCTGATAAGGGAGTACTTAAGCAACAGGAAACAGCGAGTAACGGTGAGGGGGGAGACATCAGAGTGGCAAGATGTCACCAGAGGAGTCCCACAGGGCTCAGTACTTGGACCCATCCTGTTTCTAATATATGTAAACGATCTTCTGGAGGGTATAGTCTCAATCTTCTCAATGTTTGCTGATGATGCAAAAATTATGAGAAGAATCAAGACGGATGGAGATAGACAGAGACTACAGGATGACCTGGATAAACTGGAGGAATGGTCTAGAAAATGGCTGCTAAAGATCAACTCAGGAAAGTGTAAGGTGATGAAATTAGGCGAAGGAAGCAGAAGGCTGAACACAAGGTATCATCTGGGAGGTAAAATCCTGCAAGAGTCAAATAGAAAGATTTGGGGGTTGATATCACACCAAACCTGTCAGCAGAAGCCCACATCAAAATAATATCATCAGCGGCATATGCTAGACTGGCCAACATAATAACTGCCTTTAGAAACTTGTGTAAGGAATCTTTCACAAATCTGTATACCACTTATGTAAGACCAATCCTGGAGTATGCAGCTCCAGCCTGGAGTCCATACCTAGTTAAACACAAGACAAAGTTAGAGAAGATTCAGCGGTATGCTGTGTAAGAAGAATCTAGCTCTTAGCTCTTGGACCCCGCCTTTAGGGGAAACTGCAGAAGGCCTATTGGGTCCCCATGCAAGGTAGATCCTATTTTTACAATCCCGCAATCACTCATTCGCTGGTCTAACCTTTTCTGTAAACAATCTACCCACCTCGCATCCTTATAATTCTTGGCATCGTATTCCATAAATCAACAAATCATACTTCTAATCCCGTATTTACCCATCTCTCTACTATATCTAAACTTATCCTACTTGCATTTATTGTTCACCTTCTATAATTGTAACATTATAGCCCCGCATAAAGACAAGTTTACATCGGAGAATCTTTCGGTCAAGATGCATAGTAAAGTGGTGACGTCTTAGCGTGCCCTGCAGGCGCTAATTGGTTGTGATTTAGGGGAAACCAACGTGATCACAACATTCAACATTTGACAGGTGATGGATGCTGCGACTCATACAAGAAATCATCTTGTTGCTCAGCATCTACGCGAAAGGTGTATTCCGTTGTTTGTGTTGTACGAAATACAGCTCCACAACAGTGTGAGCACGCTGAGCAACGCTCCACAACAGTGTGAGCACGCTGAACAACGCTCCACAACAGTGTGAGCACGCTGAGCAACGCTCCACAACAGTGTGAGCACGCTGAACAACGCTCCACAACAGTGTGTGCACGCTGAACAACGCTCCACAACAGTGTGAGCACGCTGAACAACGCTCCACAACAGTGTGTGCACGCTGAACAACCCTCCACAACAGCGTGTGCACGATGAACAACGCTCCACAACAGTGTGAGCACGCTGAACAACGCTCCACAACAGTGTGAGCACGCTGAACAACGCTCCACAACAGTGTGTGCACGCTGAACAACGCTCCACAAAAGCGTGAGCACGCTGAACAACGCTCCACAACAGCGTGAGCACGCTGAACAATGCTCCACAACAGCGTGTGCACGCTGAACAACGCTCCACAACAGTGTGAGCACGCAGAACAACGCTCCACAACAGTGTGAGCACGCTGAACAACGCTCCACAACAGTGTGAGCACGCTGTACAACGCTCCACAACAGCGTGTGCACGCTGAACAACGCTCCACAACAGTGTGTGCACGCTGAACAACGCTCCACAACAGTGTGTGCACGCTGAACAACGCTCCACAACAGTGTGTGCACGCTGACCAACGCTCCACAACAGTGTGTGCACGCTGACCAACGCTCCACAACAGTGTGTGCACGCTGAACAATGCTCCACAACAGCGTGTGCACGCTGACCAACGTACCACAACAGCGTGTGCACGCTGACCAACGCTCCACAACAGTGTGTGCACGCTGACCAACGCTCCACAACAGTGTGTGCACGCTGAACAATGCTCCACAACAGCGTGTGCACGCTGACCAACGTACCACAACAGCGTGTGCACGCTGAACAACGCTCCACAACAGTGTGTGCACGCTGAACAACGCTCCACAACAGCGTGTGCACACTGACCAACGTACCACAACAGCATGTGCACGCTGACCAACGTACCACAACAGCGTGTGCACGCTGAACAACGCTCCACAACAGTGTGTGCACACTGAACAACGCACCACAAGGCTTGAAACCAAAATCAAGAAATAAAGTTAAGTTCATAAATGGTCTCCTAATAGAATCTAACTCAATATTTGGTGCATTTACATAAACCCACACAAAAGACCACATGGATAGTGAATTCTGGATTCCGTATTATAATCTATATAGATGTGACAGAGTAATTAGGTCAAGTGAAGGAGTAGGTCGGTATATTAAAGAGGAGCTGGCATGCACAGAGCTTCTGAACTCGTCCAATGAGGTGGTAGAGGTACTTGGAATCAAGGTAGAAAATATGAATCTATTTATTATTTTAATTTACAAACCGCCAGATGTAACAGTTGAGGAATTCACTGAACAGATCCACAAAATAGAGAATATCCTTGATAACCCAGCAAACCCAGTACCAGATATCATCTTCCTTGGAGACTTCAATCTACCCAGTTTAAAATGGAGAATGGTAAACAATAACATTATAGCAGGAAGTCAACCTGGAAATAACCAAACACAGGTCAGAGAACTACTGAGATTCTGTGACAAATTCTCACTCAGTCAGCAGATTACAGAACCAACTAGGAACGAAAACACGCTGGATCTGATATTCACGAGCAATGATGAGCTAATCAGAGACATTACTGTCTCAGACACTACGTACTCGGACCACAAGCTCATTGAAGTGCAAACTAACATTAATAACGGTAGTAGGCCCAAGAGAAACAACAAGCGAGAAGGGCTATTCAATAAATTCAATTTTAATAATAAGAGGATAAACTGGGAGAAAATAAACAGGGAACTTACAAACATTCAATGGGAAAATGTTCTAAGAAATAAAAATCCTACACAAGGAATAGAAAAACTGACTTCTGAAGCATATGAAGTCTGTCTGAAACATGTTCCTTTGAGGAAAGCCAGAAAGAGGTCCAGTGTAGAAAGAGAACGCCGACGACACTACAAAAGGAGGAAGAAATTAACGGAAATGCTTAAGCAGACACGACTCTTCATACAAAGAAGAAATAATTTAAACAGGGAGATTGAAGAAATCGAACAGAGACTGAAGCATTCCTATCAGACTGAAGAGAGGCAACTAGAACAGAAAGCAATTCAAGAAATAAAGAAAAACCAAAAATATTTCTTCACATATGCTAAATCAAAAGCGAAAACCACTACCAGTATTGAACCTATTCGTATTAGTGAAGGTTCATACACTGAGGATGACAAAGAAATTAGTGAAATCCTAAAAAAGCAGAATGAGGACATGTTTAGCACTCCGATACTCAGCATTAAAGTGAAAGATTCGGACAATTTCTTTATGAATGATACTCAGACACCTGTAAATATAACTGATATCAACACGAGCGTGGCAGATTTTGAAAGAGAAATTGACAATATGCCCATGCACTCAGCCCCGGGATCAGACTCATGGAATTCAATATTTATAAAGAAATGCAAAGTGCCAGTAGCACAGGCACTCAGTATAGTGTGGAGGAAGAGCTTGGACACAAGGGAGATACCAGATGCGCTTAAAGCAGCAGACATTGCCCCTCTACACAAGGGTGGTAGCAAAGCATTGGCAAAGAATTATACACCAGTTGCACTAACGTCCCACATAATAAAAGTATTTGAGAGAGTGATCAGGAGTCAGGTCACTAGATTTATGGAAACCAATGACCTCCACAATCCAGGCCAACATGGATTTAGAGCAGGAAGATCATGCCTCTCACAGCTACTTGACCACTATGACAAAATCACTGAGGCATTAGAGGAAAAACATAATGCAGATGTCGTATACACAGATTTTGCAATGGCATTCGACAAAAGTGACCATGGAGTGATTGCACACAAAATGATGTCAATGGGTATAACTGGTAAAGTAGGACGCTGGATACTCAATTTCCTGTCGAACAGAACACAAAGAGAAAAGTCAATCAAGTAAAATCGAGTTCGAGCGCAGTTAAAAGCTCTGTACCTCAAGGTACAGTCCTTGCACCACTGCTGTTCCTTATTCTCATATCAGGTATAGACAAAAGCACAAGTCATAGCTTCGTGTCATCCTTTGCAGATGATACAAAAATCAGCATGAAAATTACCTCTGCTGAAGACATTGATAAACTACAAACAGATATTAACAAAGTTTTCGATTGGGCAGCAGAAAATAACATGATGTTTAACGGTGATAAATTCCAGGTACTCAGATACGGCAAAAATGAGGATCTTAAATATAATACAGGGTACAAAACACAATCGAATCTGCCCATAGTAGGAAAACAGCATGTCAAGGATTTGGGAATAATGATGTCCGATGACCTAACGTTTAGGGAGCATAACCAAGCAAGTATTGCGTCAGCCAGAAAAATAATAGGATGGATTACGAGAATCTTCAAGTCCAGAGATCCCATCACAATGGATGTACTCTTCAAATCACTTGTGTTGTCCCGTCTTGAGTACTGCTCAGTACTCACTTCCCGCTTCAGAGCAGGATGGATTGCTGAAATTGAGGGAATACGGAGAACATATACGCCACGCATAGACGAGATAAAACACCTAAATTATTGGGATAGTCTCAATGTTCTCCAAATATACTCACTAAAAAGGAGACGAGAGAGATACCAAATAATATACACATGGAAAATACTGGAGGGACAGGTCCCAAATCTGCATAGTAAAATAACAACGTACTGGAGTGAACGATATGGAAGAAAATGCAGAATAGAACCAGTGAAGAGCAGAGGTGCCATAGGCACAATCAGAGAACACTGTATGAACATCAGAGGTCCGCGGTTGTTCAACGTCCTCCCAGCAAGCATAAGAAATATTACAGGAACAACCGTGGACATCTTCAAGAGGAAACTAGATTGTTTCCTTCAAGGAGTGCCGGACCAACTGGGCTGTGGTGGGTATGTGGGCCTGCGGGCCGCTCCAAGCAACAGCCTGGTGGACCAAACTCTCACAAGTCAAGTCTGGCCTCTGGCCGGGCTTGGGGAGTAGAAGAACTCCTAGAACCCCATCAACCAGGTATCACCGTGTGCACGCTGAACAACGCTCCACAACAGTGTGACCACCCTGAACATCGCTCCACAACAGCGTAAGCACGCTGAACAACGCTCCACAGCAGTGTGAGCACGCTGAACAACGCTCCACAACAGCGTGAACACACTGAACAACGCTTTACAATAGCGTGAGCACGCTGAACAACGCTCCACAACAGCGTGAGCACGCTGAACAACGCTCCACAACAGCGTAAACACACTGAACAACGCTTCACAATAGCGTGAGCACGCTGAACAACGCTCCACAACAGCGTGAGCACGCTGAACAACGCTCCACAACAGCGTGTGCACTCTGAACAACGCTCCACAACAGCGTGAGCACGCTGAACAACGCTCCACAACAGCGTGTGCACTCTGAACAACGCTCCACAACAGCGTGTTCACTCTGAACAACGCTCCACAACAGTGTGTGCACGCTGAACATCGCTCCACAACAGAGTGAGCACGCTGAACAACGCTCCACAACAGAGTGAGCACGCTGAACAACGCTCCACAACAGAGTGAGCACGCTGAACAACGCTCCACAACAGTGTATGCACTCTGAACAACGCTCCACAACAGCGTGTGCACTCTGAACAACGCTCCACAACAGTGTGTGCACGCTGAACAACGCTCCACAACAGTGTATGCACTCTGAACAACGCTCCACAACAGCGTGTGCACTCTGAACAACGCTCCACAACAGTGTGTGCACGCTGAACAACAGTGTGTGCACGCTGAACAACGCTCCACAACAGTGTATGCACTCTGAACAACGCTCCACAACAGCGTGTGCACTCTGAACAACGCTCCACAACAGTGTGTGTACTCTGAACAACGCTCCACAACAGCGTGAGCACGCTGAAGAACGCTCCACAACAGCGTGTGCACGCTGACCAACGCACAACGTACTGTGTGGTAAATGTTGGTACCCAATCTGGTACTATGTGGTAAGTGTGGGTATCCCTCTGGTACTGTGTGGTAAGTGTGGGTACCCCTCTGGTACTGTGTGGTAAGTGTGGGTACCCCTCTGGTACTGTGTGGTAAGTGTGGGTACCCCTCTGGTATGGTATGGTAAGTGTGGGTACCCCTCTGGTACTGTGTGGTAAGTGTTGGTACCCCTATGGTACTGTATAAGTGTTGGTACCCCTCTGGTACTGATTGTAAAGTGTGGGTACTCCTTTTGCATTGTGTGGTAAGTGTTGGTAACCCCTCAGGTACTGTGTGGTAAGTGTGGGTTCCGCTCTGGTTCTGTATGGTAATTGTGGGTATCCTCTGGTACTGTGTTGTAAGCGTGGGTACCCGTCACTTTTACTTTGGTAATTGTGGGTACCCCTCTCTTTTACTGTGGTAAATGATGGTACCCCTTTTGGTACTGTGCGGTAATTATGGGTACCCCCCCCTGGTACTGTGGTAAGTGTTGGTATCCCTCTGATACTGTGTGGTAAGTGTGGGTACCCCCAAGTGTGTAAACACCCACGGTTAACACCCACGGTTAACACCCACGGTTAACACCCACGGTTAACACCCACGGTTAACACCCACGGTTAACACCCACGGTTAACACCCACGGTTAACACCCACGGTTAACACCCAACGGTCAACACCCCACCTTGTAAGCACCATCACCACTGAACAGAAGTGTTCAACAAAAATGGCTTTGATAAAAACGTGCATAGAATGCAACATGAAGGTAGATTATCAACAGAGCTTTCAATGCCAACTCTGTTCAGAAGCCATACACAAAAAATGTGCCAACATGACTAATAATTCATAGAGAAATGGTCCCAGTGACCACTCTGTGTACTGGCTCTACAAAACGGATGATGTAACTTTTTTGAAGATGTTGGAAATCCTGGATAAACTCCCGCTGAAAACAGAGAATCATTAATAAATGCCTGCAGTGCAATTTCTAATGTCTTCAAACAAACTGTACATGACACCAAGGTACAACCAGCTGTGGCACAGAGCTCGGTGGCAGCGGCGCCTGAGCAGGGCGCGGAGTTGGGGACGCCTGAGCAGAGCACGGAGTTGCGGGCACCGGAGCAGACAACGGTGGCGATGGCACCGGAGCAGAGCGCGGTGTCACAGGCCCCAGAGCAGAGTACAGTGTCGGGGACGCCGCAGCAGAGTGCGGTCCCTGGCAAGGGGAAACAAACATAACAAGGCCCCAAAATCTGTTGGTATTACAAATGGGCTACCTGTAAACATGGGAAATCGGGAAGAACAAATGGAACATGTACACACGATCACCCTAGAACGTGCAGAAACCTCCTCAGTACAGGTAAATGTAACAAAAGCTGTGATTTTTTTCACCCATAAATTTGCAAGAACTCTTTAGACAGGAAAGAGTGCTTCAATGCTGAATGTCCAGCTTTTCATATAAGAGGTACCAAGCAAAAAAACCAACAGACCGCCATTATGAAAACAGCCACTACTCCATCGACCGGGATAATTTTTTAGCAAGAGGAGGAGGAGAAGAATGGCTAAAAATGACCAGACTCTACCACCAACTCGGTCAAATGATAGAGAGGACGCAAACACAGTGGCCTCCCTACCAGAGCCTCAGATATTAACACCAAGTAAGGCTTCCAGCACTTCCACTAACACGATAACATCATTTATATTTGCCAACATCCAGGGTATAAAAACACGATAGGAAACACCGGCTTCAGGGTGGGGTCAGCCTGTACATCAAAGACACACTCATCTGTATTGAGCTGCTAAACACCTCAAATGATATGGTGGAAGTGCTGATAATCAAAATAGAGATCCTAAATGTAGTTATTGTCCTTGTATATAAGTCACCGGAGGCAAACCCTCAGCAGTTTAAAGACCAACTAATGAAAATAGAACACTGCTTGGAAAACCTCACAAATCCAACTCCAAACATCAACCTGCTTGGGGACTTCAACCTACGGCACCTGAAATGGAAGCACCTGGCTAATACAGTAATATCAGAAAGAATACCAGGAAGTTTGCCTTAAACCAGCAAATAGTAGAACCAACTAGGAAGGAGAACACGCTGGACCTCATTTTCACTAATAATGATGAATTGACCAGGAACATAATGATTACAAATACCTGTTACTCAGATCACAACTTAATTGAAGTTATGACAAGCATGGGGAATAGATCCTCAAAACCAGTCCAGATTCTCGGTGGAGGAGATTTCAGCATATTCAATATCAATAATAAACAGATAAACTGGGAGCAAATAAACCCGGACTTCACAGAAACAAACTGGGAATAACAGCTAGAAAATGCAAACCTGAACCAGTGTCTGGAAAAAATAAGATCAGTAGCACTAGAAATATGTTCAAACCGCATACCCCTAAGAAAAAAGAGAAAGAGATGCAGATTGGAACGGGAACGTCGATCCCTATATAGGCGAAGAAAACGAATCGCGGAACAACTTGAGAGTCGCACCCTATCTCAAGAACGGCGAAGAAGGTTAGGTAGAGAAATAGAAACAATTGAACTCAAGCTACAAGAATCATACAAAACCCAGGAGAGGCAAAGAGAGCAAAAGACCATCAGTGAAATAGAGAGAAATCCGAAATATTTTTCTCCTATGCAAAATCAAGATCAAAAACCACATCTAGTATCGGGCCCCTGCGAAAGGGAGATGGAACTTTCACCGATGAAAACAAAGAAATGAGCGAGTTACTGAGGAAGCAGAACGACTCTGTTTTCAGCGAGCCACTAAACGCACTAAAGATTGATAACCCAAATTAATTTTTCATGGATATGATACCAACATCAAATCATATATCAGACGTCACCCTATCCCCACTGGATTTTGAAGAAGCCATAAACAGTATGCCTATGAACTCAGAACCAGGCCCGGATTCTTGGAACTCCATATTCAGCAAGAACTGTAAAAAACCACTATCACAGGCCCTTCACATTCTGTGGAGACAAAGCCTAGATACTGGCGTTATTCCTGACATACTAAAAACAGCAGAGATAGCACCACTCTACAAAGGAGGAAATAAGGCAGAGGCAAAAAATTACAAATCGATAGCACTAACATCGCACATCATAAAAAATTTTGAGAGAGTGCTAAGAAGTAAGATCACAAAATACATGGAATCACAGCATCTCCATAACCCCGGACAACATGGTTTCAGAACAGAGCGCTCTTGCCTGTCGCAGTTGCTGGACCACTATGATATGGCATTAGATGCTATGGAAGACAAACAAAACGCTGATGTAATTTACACAGATTTCGCAAAAGCCTTTGATAAATGTGACCATGGTGTTATTGCACATAAAATGCGTTCAAACGGAATTACCGGAAAAATAGGCAGATGGATCTACAATTTCCTGACTAACAGAACCCAATGTGTAATAGTCAACAAAATAAAATCCAGCCCATCAACCGTGAAGAGCTCAGTCCCTCAGGGTACTGTGCTTGCTCCAGTACTTTTTACATCCTCATATCGGACATACACAAGAACACAACCTATAGCACTGTATCATCCTTTGCAGATGACACTAGGATCTTCATGAGAATAGGCAACATAGAGGACACGGCAAACCTCCAATCAGATGTAGATCAGGTCTTTCTATGGGCTACAGAAAATAATATGGTGTTTAACGAAGATAAATTTCAGCTCATGCGCTACGGAAAAAATGAAAATATAAAAACGGAAACCACGTACAAAACTCAGGCAAATCATAACATAGAACGAAAAAGGCAATGTAAAGGATCTGGGTGTACTCATGTCGGAAGACCTTACCTTTAAAGAACATTATAAAGTAGCCGTCACAACTGCAAGAAAAATGACAGGTTGGATAACAAGAACTTTTCACACTACAGATGCTGTACCGATGATGATACTTTTCAAAACGCTTGTGCTCTCTAGAGTGGAGTACTGCTGCACAATGACAGCACCTTTCAATGCTGGAGAAATTGCTGACCTGGAGAGCGTGCAGAGATCCTTTACTGCTAGTATCCACTCAGTAAAACATCTAAACTACTGGGACCGACTAAAGAGCCTAAATCTGTACTCCCTTGAGCGCAGGCGGGAGAGATACATAATAATCTATACGTGGAAAATAATTGAGGGGCTGGTCCCAAACCTGCACACAGAAATAACATCACATGAGACCAGAAGACGTGGCAGGATGTGCAGAATACCCCCGTTGAAAAGCAGAGGTGCAACAGGTACTCTGAGAGAGAACTCTATCAACATCAGAGGCCCGAGACTGTTCAACACGCTTCCACTACACATAAGGGGCATAACTGTCCGACCCCTCACAGTGTTCAAGAGAGAACTGGATAAACACCTCCAAAGGATACCTGATCAACCAGGCTGTGACTCATACATCAGGCTGCGAACAGCCGGGTCTAACAGCCTGGTTGATCAGTCCAGCAACCAGCAGACCTGGTCGACGACCGGGCCGCGGGGACGCTAAGCCCCGGAAGCACCTCAAGGTAACCCCGCTCTGGTACAATGGTAAGTGTGGGTACCCCTCTGTGGAACTGTGTGGTAAGTTTGGGAATCTCTCTGGTACTGTGTGGTAAGTGTGGGTACCCCTCTGGTACTGTGTGGTAAGTGTTGGTATACCCTCTGGTACTGTGTGGTAAGTGTGGGTACCCCTCTGGTACTGTGTGGTAAGTGTTGGTATACCCTCTGGTACTGTGTGGTAAGTGTGGGTACCCTTCTGGTACAGTGTGGTAAGTGTGGGTACCCCTCTGGTACTGTGTGGTAAGTGTTGGTATACCCTCTGGTACTGTGTGGTAAGTGTGGGTACCCCTCTGGTACTGTGTGGTAAGTGTTGGTATACCCTCTGGTACTGTGTTGTAAGTGTGGGTACCCTTCTGGTACAGTGTGGTAAGTGTGGGTACCCCTCTGGTACTGTGTGGTAAGTGTGGGTACCCCTCTGGTACTGTGTGGTAAATGTGGGTACCCCTCTGGGACTGTGTGGTATGTTTTGGTATACCCTCTGGTACTGTGTGGTAAGTGTGGGTACCCGCTGGTACTGTATGGTAAGTGGGTACCAATCTAGTACTGTGTGGTAAGTGTGGGTACCCCTCTGGTACTGTGTGGTAAGTGTTGGTAACCCCTCTGGTACTGTGTGGTAAACGTGGGTACCCCTCTGGTACTCTGTGGTAAGTGTGGGTACCCCTCTGGTACTGTGGTAAGTGTGATTACCCCTCTGGTACTGTGGTAAGTGTTGGTACCCCTCTGGTATTGTGGTAAGTGTGGGTACCCCTCTGGTACTGTGTGGTAAGTGTGGGTACCCCTCTGGTACTGTGTGGTAAGTGTGGGTACCCCCGGTACTGTGTGGTAAGTGTGGGTACCCCTCTGGTACTGTGTGGTAAGTGTGGGTACCCCTCTGGTACTGTGTAGTAAGCGTGAGTACCTCTCTGGTACTGTGTGGTAAGCGTGAGTACCTCTCTGGTACTGTGTGGTAAGTATTAGTATATCCTCTGGTACTGTGATGTAAGTGTGTGGGTACCCCCTATGGAACTGTGTGGTAAGTGTGGGTACCCCTCTAGTACTGTGTGATAAGTGTGGGTACCCCTCTGGTACTGTGGGGTAAGTGTGAGTACCCCTCTGGTACTGTGTTGTAAGTATGGGTATCCTCTCTGCAACTGTGAGGTAAGTGTGGGTACCCCCTCTGCAACTGTGTGGTAAGTGTGGGTACCCCCTCTGCAACTGTGTTGTAAGTGTGGGTACCCCCTCTGGTACTATGTGGTAAGTATGGGTACCCCTCTGGTACTGTGTTGTAAGTATGGGGTACCCCCCAGGTTCTGGTTCGTAAGAGTGGGTACCCCTCTCTTTTACTGTAGTAAGTGTGGGTACACCTCTGGTAATGTGTGGTAAGTGTGGGGTACCCCTCTGGTTCTGTGTGGAAAGTATGGGTACCCCTCTGGTACTGTGTTGTAAGTCTGAGTACCCCTCTATTTTACTGTGGTAAGTTTGGGTACCCCTCTCTGGTACTGTGAGGTAAGCATGGGTACCCCTCTGGTACTGTAGTTTGTGTGGGTACCCTCTGTGGAACTGTGGTAAGTGTGGGTTCTCCTCTGATACTGTGTGGTAAGTGTGGGGTACCCCTCCAGTACTGTGTGGTAAGTGTGGGTATCCCGTGTGTGTGTGTGTGATCCTGTGGTCCTGGGTTCGATCCCAGGCGCCGGCGAGAAACAATGGGCAGAGTTTCTTTCACCCTATGCCCCTGTTACCTAGCAGTAAAATAGGTACCTGGGTGTTAGCCAGCTGTCACGGGCTGCTTCCTGGGGATGGAGGCCTGGTCGAGGACCGGGCCGCGGGGACACTAAAGCCCCGAAATCATCTCAAGATAACCTCAAGATAAGATCGCTCTGGTATTGTGTGGTAAGTGTGGGTACCCCTCTGGTACTGTGTGGTAAGTGTGGGTACCCCTCTGATACTATGTGGTAAGTGTGGGTACCCCTCTGGTTCTGTGTGGTAAGTGTGGGTACCCCCTCTGGTACTATGTGGTAAGTGTGGGTACCCCTCTGGTACTGTGTTGTAAGTGTGAGTATCCTCTGGTTCTGGGTGGTAAGTGTGGGGTACCCCTCTGGTACTGTGTGGTAAGTATGAGTACCCCTCTCTTTGACTGTGGTAAGTGTGGGTACCCCTCTGATACTGTGTGGTAAGTGTGGGTACCCCTCTCTTTGACTGTGGTAAGTGTGGGTACCCCTCTGGTACTGTGTGGCAAGTGTTGGTGCCCCTCTGGTACTGTATGGGTAAGTGTGGGTACCCCTCTGGTATTGTGTGGTAAGTGTGGGGTACCCCTATGGTCCTGTGCGGTAAGTGTTGGTACCCTCTGGTAATGTGTAGTAAGTGTGGGTACCTATCTGGTACAGTGTGGAAAGTGCGAGTACCACTCTGGTACTGTGTGGTAGTTGTGGGAATCCGTCTGGTACTCCTGTGGTAAGTGTGGGTACCCTCTGGTCCTGAGAGGTAAGTGTAGGTACCCCTCTGTTACTGTGTGGTATGTGTGGGTGCCCCTCTGGTACTATAGTTTAAGTGTGGGTACCCCTCTGGTCCTGAGTGGTTAAGTGTGGGTACCCCTCTGGTACTGTGTTGTAAGTACGGGGTACCCTTCTGGTTTTGGTTTGTAAGTGTGGGTACCCCTCTCTTTTACTGTGGTAAGTGTGGGTACCCCTCTGGTTCTGGTTTGTAAGTGTGGGTACCCCTCTCTTTTATTGGGGTAAGTGTGGGTACACCTCTGGTACTGTGTTGTATGTGTGGGTACCCCTCTGGTACTGTAGTTTGTGTGGGTACCCTCTGCGGAACTGTGTGGTAAGTGTGGGTTCTCCTCTGATACTGTGTGGTAAGTGTGGGTATCCCTCTGGTACTGTGTGGAAAGTGTGGGTTCCCCTCTGGTACTGTGGTAACTGCGGGTACTCCTCTGGTACTGAGTTGCACGTGTGGTTACCCCTCTGGTTCTGTGTGGTAAGTGTGGGTACCCCTCTGGTATTGTGTGGTAAGTGTGGGTACCTCTCTGGTTCTGTGTGGTAAGTGTGGGTACCTCTCTGGTTCTGTGTGGTAAGTGTGAGTACCTCTCTGGTTCTGTGTGGTAAGTGTGGGTGCTCCTCTGGTACTGTGTGGTAAGTGTGGGAAAGGGAGCCGGTCGGCCGAGCGGACAGCACACTGGACTTGTGATCCTGTGGTCCCGGGTTCGATCCCGGGCGCCGGCGAGAAACAATGGGCAAAGTTTCTTTCACCCTATGCCCCTGTTACCTAGCAGTAAAATAGGTACCTGGGTGTTAGTCAGCTGTCACGGGCTGCTTCCTGGGGGTGGAGGCCTATTCGAGGATCGGGCCGCGGGGACACTAAAGCCCCGAAATCATCTCAAGATAACCTCTCAAGATAACCCCTCTGGTACTGTGTGGTAAGTGTGGGTACCCCTCTGGTACTATGTGGTAAGTGTGGGTACCCCTCTGGTACTGTATGGTAAGTGTGGGTACCCCTTTGGTACTGTGTGGTATGTGTGGGTACCCCTTTGGTACTGTGTGGGTAAGTGTGGGGTACCCCTATGGTCCTGTGCGGTAAGTGTTGGTACCCTCTGTTACTGTGTGGTATGTGTGGGTGCCCCTCTGGTACTATACTTTAAGTGTGGGTATCCCTCTGGTCCTGAGTGGTAAGTGTGGGTACCCCTCTGGTACTCTGTTGTAAGTGTGGATACTCCTCTGGTCCTGAGAGGTAAGTGTGGGTACCCCTCTGTTACTATGTGTGGGTGCCCCTCTGGTACTATACTTTAAGTGTGGGTACCCCTCTGGTCCTGAGTGGTAAGTGTGGGTACCCCTCTGTTACTGTGTGGTATGTGTGGGTGCCCCTCTGGTACTATACTTTAAGTGTGGGTACCCCTCTGGTACTCTGTGATGTATGTGGGTACCCCTCTGGTACTCTGTGGTAAGTGTGGGTACCCCTCTGGTCCTGTGTGGGGTACCCGTCTGATACTGTGTGGTAAGTGTGGGTACCTCTCTGATACTGTGTGGTAAGTGTGGGGTACCCCTCTGGTACTGTGTGGTAAGTGTGGATTTCTTTCTGGTTCTGAGTTGTAAGTGTGGGTACCCCTCTGGTACTGTGGTAAGTGTGGGTACTCTCTGTGGAACTGTGTGGTAAGTGTGGATACCCCTCTGCTTCTGTGTGGTAAGTGTGGGTACCCCTTTGGTTCTGTATGGTAAGTGTGGTTGCTCCGGTGGTACTGTGTGGCAAGTGTGGGTGCTCCTCTGGTTTTGTGTGGTAAGTGTGGGTACCCCTCTAGTACTGCGTGGTAAGTGGGGGTACCCCTCTGGTTCTGTGTGGTATGTATGGGAACCCCTCTGGTACTTTGTTGTTAGTGTGGGTACCCCTCTCTTTTACTGTGATAAGTGTGGGTAACTCTCTCTTTTACTGTATTAAGTGTGGATACCCCTCTCTTTTAATATGGTAAGTGTGGATACCCCCCTGTGTTCTGTGGTATGTGTGGGTACCCCTAGTGGAACTGTGTGGTAAGTGTGGGTGCCCCTCTGTTCCTATGTGGCCAGTCTCTCGCACAAGACAGCACTTATATGACCTAATACTTGTAGTCAATATGTTGCTTAACAATTAGTACATATGTGGTATATTCCCACTGATATTTTTTTCAAGGCACTAACTCTTCCTCACGTAACAATTTACATCTGATAGTTGTCAGGTCCCTCATGGGTTGTGAAATTGACCTACTATTGTCCATGCTCTTATAATATTACATATTCAGTTATATCTTATTGATGGCTCGTAGTCTTGTTTTTAGAAATATTAGTTGTTCTTAGTAAATTATAATAAGCACTTTAAATTGTTACATAGAATAGGAGTGCTTCAGCATTCATCATCATATACACTAGTTTGTGCTTTGAAAGTCTATAAAGAATGTATTGTAGGAACGGCAACAGAAAACGATGTTACGTTTGAATGTCTATGGGATAAACTACTGCAAACAGGATATTATGGTGACTACAACCAACTGTAGGATGGGTATACTGTTGTTCTTGATTTAGGGGCGACGATGATGTAGGATGGGTATACGGTCCAATACCACCTGTTAAGTGGGTAAGGGGTCCATACCATTTGTAGGATGGGTTTGGGCCCACTAGCGCCCACGGGATGGGTATGGCGTCCACTTCCGCTCACATGATAAGTATGATGTCCACTACGGCCCCACAGGGTGGGTATGTTATGATATCCTAAGCATTTTTATACAAATTTGATAGTTAATTTCAGTAACACGATCATCAACGTTCATTACTTTGTCATTAAAGTATTTATTTTGGAAACAGGTGTATTTTAGTTACCCTAATATAGAGCACAAATGTCATAGACTCATCCGGTGAGTGGAAGTTTATTGTGCACCCCATACACATCCTGTGAGTCTTTGTTTACATGCACCCCTAACTCATCCTCTGTGTGGTAATGTATTGTGCAACTCATACTCATCTTCTTACCAGTAGTTTGTGCAATCCATACTCATCCTGTAATTGGTTGTTTATTGTGCACCTCTTACTCATCCTGTGAGTCATAGTACATTGGAACCAAAGAGCGGGTTCCAAAAAAAAAAACAGGCGGGACCAAAGAGCCAGAGGTCAACCCTCGCAAACACAACTAGGTGAATATATTGTGGAACCCTTTCTCATCGTGTCAATCTTTGTTTACTGCGAAACGAGTTGCTGTTACGAAACGTTGTAAATACTAGTGGCTTTACAAGAATGTAAACACATCATGCTATGAACTTTCATAAACCCAATGTAACTTCTTGTATATAAATAAATAAATAAACAGTTTCTTATGCAACCCATACTCATCCTGTGAGTGGTAGTTCATTGTATTTCCTAAACTCATCTTGTGAGTGGTAGTTCATTTAACACCCCATACTCATCAAGAAGTATATTTTACCAGCATTGTAATATACATTAAGAATAAAAGCTTAATTAATTATGGACCCTTAATCAAAATAAGAGCCATCACTAATTATCAGGAGAAATAGCCTAGGAGAAATTGCCACTAACCACGTGGGCTGGTCTGCACAGCGACTACCTCGCTTCCTGCAGGTCGGATTTCAATCCTCAACAGTCGAAGGGAATTGGGCACCTTTCCTTCCGTCGTTCCTCACAATCCCAGCGTCTATCCACATACTTTCCTTGTGCTGTATAATCATACTGGCTTAGCGCTTTCTCCTCATAATTATGTTATAGGTCCTGACGGCTGAGTGGACAATGGACGAGATTCGTAGTTCTAAGATTCGGGTTCTATCCCCGGTGGAGGCGGAAACAAATGGGCAAAGTTTCTTTCACCCCTCATGCCCCTGTTACCTAGCAGTAAATAGGTACTTGGGAGTTAGACAGCTGGTACAGGCTGCTTCCTGGGTGTGTGTAACAAAATTGAGGCCTGGTCGAGGACCAGGCCGCGGGGACGCTAAACCCCGAAATTATCTCAAGAAAAAGAAGATCTAGATATAGATCCACTTCCGCCTTCGACAAGCTGCCGCCGGAGGTGCATGGGAAGTATATTGTGCACCCCCAGCCCTGTGAAGGGAGCATTGGAATTTGGACATGATAATCAATTCCCCCCCCCTCCCCCCTCTCCTGTTAATAATAATAATAGTAAGTAATTATCAAAAGAAGGCTCCAAACCGGGAAGGCTATGTAGCACCATCAAATGTGTGAAATAATCAGAGGGCGCTAAATATCACCAAGGATGCCAATACGAGAACAAAAGCGCATACAGCGAATTATATCAAAAGTATCCGAGTCACCAAGAATTCTATTGAGGGACAGGTGACCGCGAGGGGCGGTCGGAAAGCAAGACACACGGTCGTCCTGGAAGTCAGGACATTCAAGAAGGACATGCACGACCGTAAGAGGGACAATGCAATTAGGACAATAAGGAGCAGGGTAGCGCTCCATCAAGTGATTATGGGTTAATCGAGTATGGCCAATACGCAACCTTGCCAGAGCTGTTTCCCATCGCCGGTTATGGTGGTAGGAGGACGGCCACGAGGAAACACAACATTTAAGAGTACGTAATTTGTTACCAGTAACAGATGACCAAGAAGCCTGCCAATGGGTAAGGATGGAGGAATGGATAACCGGGTAAAAGTCGGAATATGGAATACCTTTACGAGAGATGGGACAAGAGCGGACAGCTTCCTTGGCGGCAGCATCCGCACGCTCATTTAAAGACACACCAATATGGCTGGGAACCCAACAAAACTCAACCGATTTAAATTTACTGTGAACAAGAAACAGCCAATGTTGGATCTCGACAACTACTGGATGAACCAGATTAAAGGACCCGAGAGCCATGAGGGCACTACGAGAGTCAACAACAACTACAAAGGAAGACTGACAACGAGAAAGCAGGAGACGAAGAGCATAGTGAATAGCATAAAGCTCCGCTGTGAAGATGCTAGTCTCCGGAGATAAGCGACACATATAAGTGCGATCAGGACAAACAACAAAGTAGCTAACACCGTCCACAGACTTAGACCCATTGGTGAAGACAGAAACGGAGCGGGAGTGAGAAGAAAAGTGCTCAAGGAAAAGGCGTTTCTGAACCGTAGGAGGGGTAAAAGCTTTAGTGTTGCGGGTCAAGGATGTACAAAATTGCGGAAGGGGGACTTTCCATGGGGGCAAAGAAGGAACAACACGAGGAGAAACATTAGAAATACGAACGGAAAATGAATCCTGTAAGCGAGATAACCGGACAGAAAGAGGGAGGTGGTGAAGAGGAACAGGAACCGCAGGAGGAGTAAAAGTTAAATCACGACAGAGGCGAGAGGAAGGATGTTGTAAGGACCGCGCAAGATAGTGAAGACAGTAGCGATCACAGCGGTCATGGAGAGACAGGAAGCCAGTGTCAGCATACAAGCTAAGGATGGGAGTCGAACGAAAGGCACCAGAACTGAGGCGCAACCCAGTATGGTGCAAAGCATCAAGACGGCGAAGAGCAGGAGAAGCAGACGAGTAAGCAGGGCAACCACAATCAAGCTTAGACAGGACGAGAGAGGAATGGAAAGCAAGGAGAGTGCGCCTATCTGCTCCACAAGAAGTATGGGACAATACCCGAAGGAGGGTAAGGGCCTTAGAGCACTCAACACGGAGGTAAGAGATATGGGGAGACCAAGACAAACGAGTGTCAAGGAATAACCCCAAAATCTTCGCGGAATCTTTGTACTCAAGGGGATGACCATAAGTGACAAAGAGGGACGAAGAACGACCCGTTTCCGAGTAAAAGACATGGCACAAGTCTTAGAAGTAGAGAACTTGAAGCCATGATCGGTGGCCCAAGACGACACAGCATCAATCGCAAGTTGAAGCCGGCGCTGAAGGAGAGGCGAATCATCACCCTGACAGCAAAGGGTAAGATCATCGACATAGAGAGCGGAGAAGACACCTGAAGGAAGAGAGGAAAGAAGACCATTGAGGGCAAGCAGAAAAAGAGTAGTGCTCAGAACACTACCCTGGGGCACACCTTCGTATTGCTGAAAAGAGGCAGAGAGAGTGGTACCAAGTCGCACCCGAAAGGAACGACGAGAGAGGAAGCTGCGGAGAAAGAGAGGGAGATGACCACGAAGGCCAAAAGAATGAAGCTGGGATAGAATATGATATCGCCAAGTGGTGCCGTAAGCCTTTTCCAGGTCAAAAAGGACGGCAACAACGGAGGTCTCCGCAGCAAAAGCAGTACGAATATAGACCTCCGAGTTCACCAGGACATCTGTCGTGCTGCGGCACTTGCGGAAACCAAATTGAGAAGGGGAGAGGTGGTGATTGTGATCCAGGAACCACATCAGACGAACGTTAACCATACGTTCAAAGAGCTTGCAGACACAACTTGTGAGGGCAATAGGGCGAAAGTCCTTAGGGGATGTTCCCAGAGACCCTGGTTTGCGAACAGGGAGGATAACGGCATCGAGCCATTCCTCAGGGACTGACGGCGACTCCCAGATCCGATTATACAGACTCAGTAAATACTGAGTCGTGCTCGAAGGGAGATGGCGAAGCATCTCATAATGAATACCATCGGAGCCCACCGCCCTAGAACCGCAGAGGGCCAGGGCAGAACGAAGATCAGAGAGAGAGAAGGGATCGTTATAGGGAAGTCGAAGACGAGTGCAGAAATCTAAAGGACGAGACTCAAGGACAGGTTTACGAAGAAGGAAAGAATGGGGAAGATGAAGACCAGAGCTAACAGAAGAAAAGTGGGAACCCAGTTTGGTAGCGACCTGCAACGGGTCCGCTACAAGAATATCATGGATGTGAAGGACCGGTGAAACATCGGGAACGAACTTACCCACTATCTTGCGGATACGCTTCCAGATCTGTGGCAGAGGAGTTTCGGACGTAATGGTGGAGACATAAGATGTAACATTCACGTTTAGCCGTACAGATGGCCCTACGGGCCACCGCACTCGCTTTCCGAAAGAAAAAAAGAGAATCGGCCGTCTGCCGACGACGGTGCCTCTTCCAGGCTGCACGCTTACAGCGGACAGTCCGAGCACAGTTTGCATTCCACCAGGGAACGCACTTCCGTGGACCCCGAGATGAAGAGCGAGGAATAGAGCGGAGGGCAGCATCGAAGACGCTGCCCTCCGCTCTATTCCGTGTCATGAAAAAGGAGAAGAGCACGAGGGAGAGGCAGAGGGGTTGAGGTAAGAGAGAGCAGCACTGAGGGTAAATAGGTTTCAGTCCGCTTTAGCAAACTGCCACCTAGGGAAGGAGAGGGAAGGGCGAAAAAAGAAAAAGGAAACAAGGATGGGGAAATGATCACTTTCATGGAGGTCATCAAGAACCTGCCACGTGAAATCTAAGTAAAGAGAAGAAGAGCAAAGAGAAAGATCAAGACAGGAAAGGGTGCGATTCCAAGAGTCCATATGAGTGGGCTCACTAGAATTCAGAAGAAACAGGGAAGAAGAGAGGATAAACGGCTCAAGAAGGCGACTTCGGGTATTCGTCAGAACATCACCCCAAAGAGAATGACGACAATTGAAATCACCCAGCAGGAGGACAGGCTCCAGCATGGAGTCCAGTAGATGTTTCAGATCAGGAAGCGAAAGCGGGACACTCGGCGGGAGATAAATGGAACAAATTGTGTACCATTTCCCCTTAAAGATACGAGCAGCAGAACAATGGAGAGTCGAAGGAAAAAGTGAGGGGACAAAGGGAACATCAGAGCGAATCAAGAGAGCAGAAGAATTAGGAGGGAGGGGGAGAGAAAGGAATAGCCACGAAAGCGACCAGGACGAGCACCAAGCATCGGCTCCTGAAGACAGACACACAGGGGCGAAAACTGCGAAATCAGAAGTTGGAGTTCGAGGAAATTGGCGTAATAACCTCGAACGTTCCCTTGAAGAATAGACATCGACGAGAAGAGAAAGGACAACAACAGAGAACAAGGAAGAAACAAAGGTGAAAGAGCAACATAGCACGTTAATGAATATCAGGGTCAGCAAAGTCAGGGTTAGGGGGCATGGGTAAACTGAGCAAAGACGGAGGGAAGGAATCGGGAGAACAGACCAGAGGTGGGCGGGCGGGGGTCCGGAGGAGGAGGAAGAGGAGGAGACAACGGAGAGGAACACTCAAGGACAGCAGCAGGAAGAGGGGGAGTAGAAAGAGGGAAGCGCACCTCAGCATGGGCAGCAACCGAGAGGGAAGCAGGGGCCAAAGAAACCTCCATAGCAGAAACAGGGGGTGCAACCACTGAAATGGGAGGGGAAGGAGCAAGAGAGCCAGTAGTAGGGGCCGAGGAAGAAAGCAAAGTCTTCTTACCCGCCGGGGAGGAAGAAGGAGAGGAGCCAGGCTTATGCTTCTGACTTAAAGAGACCGGTGTCCCAGCAACTACGTACCGGGCAACGGATTTCAGCTTCTCAACAGGAGAAGCTGAACGAGAGCACACATGACGGCCGTTAGGAGAGGGATGGACATCAGCCCGCACCGACAGGCGGCAGGGAGAGTCAATAGATGGAGGAGAAGGAAGGGAAGGAGGATCGGAAGGAGACGAGAAAGAAGACACTGGAGACATGACAGACCGGGTAGAAAGAAGGGGAACCCCAGACAGAGGACCAGAAGGGGGACCCTTTGGGACAGAAATCAAAGGAACAGAAGAGGGGGCAGTGGGCGTATCAGGGTCCAAGGCCCGGAAACGGTTGTGAGTCTGAAGAAGGTGGGAAGGACGAGGAGAAGAAGAGCGCAGGACGTGAGCATAAGAGATGTTAGCATAAAGCAGGAGCCGGCGAACCTGGCGCCTCGCCTCAGGAAAAGATAAACGCTCCCGGTGCTTCAAGTTGAGGACGGCTGCCTCAAGCTTGTAATGGATACAGGCACGGGAGAAGGTAGGATGGGCCTCACCGCAGTTGAGGCAGCGAGCATGGGGAGAAGTGCACTCCGACTTAGAGTAACCTTCACCCCTGTTACCTATCATTCGTTACGGCTTGTGACCCTACAGCATCCAAACTTTAATTACGTCTATGGATACCACTGCTGCTCTCTAAAGCGGGTCACCAGTATAACCCCATGAATGATAACAGGCTAAGAATTAAAAGTATTTCTCCCTTAGGACTGAAGAATTATACATATAACTTATAATATATATATTCAAGACAGTATAATATAAAAACACAGATGGTCAAGTTAACTTATACAACAAACAAAAAGTATTGTCTTTCACCTAATATAATATAATAAAATATGGCACAACAACGAGTAAACAGACTTATCTCCCACATGTTATTCCTTCGAGTCCCTTGAAGCTACTGACTACTCGCGCCCGTCTGTACCCATAATTCTCTCCCGTCTGCCTCATCCAGGATGAGGGATGGAAACTAAAGACTTTTTAATATTTAAAACTAATTGAACAACCACTTGTTCTCAAAACACATAAAAATGCAAATTACATATAATAGTTACTTGCAAAATATATAAGTACAATGCCACCTGCTTAATTACAGTAAATAAACAATTATATAAACTTAATAAAAGTGACATCTGGAACTCCCAAACTGAACAGGTCCAGCAATTCTAACTTCCCGAATCTAACAGGTATTGGACGTGTGAAAAGCAACCGCGCTCCTGTCTCCACTGACGCTGCCACACCACACGATAATTTACAAAAATATAATGTGTGTACATATATGATGAAATGGAACACAAGTTTATTTTAAATTTATATACGTATTCAGCTAGGAGTACGTAACACTTCCACCTCCAAGAAAAAAAATGCAATAGATTGAAGATCAATGGCATTTTTTCAAAGTAAAACGTATGACACTTTAGATTTATGGTATTAATTACACCAAACATGTAAAAGTAATAAGAACACATTTCTGGACAAAAATGAAAACACTCCAAATATAGTCTTACAGGAAACTCAGAAATTTCAGTCTTATGACTATGTTCTACATATGTGTCACTGGAGTATGCAAATTTATCTCTCCAAGGTACTATCTCATTTATTTCACTTTGTTTCAGATCATATTTCACACTCCTATCAACAACAGTATCATTAGTAGCATGAATAGAATTGTCAAGAAAGGTAGCTGCTTTCACACAGTTATCACGGCGATTTATCTTCCTATCTGTTTCTACTATTTCTCTAAGATCAGTCCCGTATTTCCATGTGATCCCTTTTCCACATGGTGAAGTTTTCCAAGACAGACTCCATTTCCCATTACTCCTTTTTTCTGGAGCTAAAGTGCTTAAGGGGGCGTCTGGTTGGCATCTGGGTCCAAAAATGCAAAAATGAAAACTCATTCGATTTCAATCAAACTTTTTTGACAAGTTCTATATGAAAAGTGTTTCATCTGGTCCAAGTTTCAGCATTGTAGCATAAATAGGAAGGGAGAAAAAAAATATTGAAGTAGTTGTGAAAATTATGCAAAAATGGTCAAAATCGATTATCAATCAAAAGTGTCAACTGAAATCATAACTACAACTCTTTGCTATCACAATAGCATATATTAAACAAATATTATTATTAGTTTAATTGGAAAAAAATTTTAAGGAAAAAAAAAAAAAAGGATTTTTTTTTCTTTTTTTTTTTTTAAATATTTTTTTTTTTCATTTTTTTGGGGGCGATTTGCATCAAACTTACACACCTGACTGTACGTAAGCCTATCTGTAAGGATGCCAATTTTGGAGAAAATTGGTTGATGTCAACCCCAGCCACAGATTTTAGAACCTTAGACTTTATTAATTTCTGTTTTTTTTTCAATTGACACAAACGTTTACAAAACTCATTCTTTTTTTATTCAATTTACATGAAACTTACACAGTATATGTGGAGGGCATGTCTCTACATTGGGGGGCTTTCATTTTTCTCTAAGTTCATTTATTGATTTTATAATAGCAATAAACATGCCATATTTGCAAAAAAAATTTGGGGAACTTTGAACATTTGTATTAGGAAAACTAAAGATGTTTTGGAAATTCTAAATCCCCAAATCCTTGATTATATGCTAATGTGTCAGAAAAGTGTCACAGAATAATTTTATCTGAAACGTGTGTTCTGAAGTGTGGACTTGAAAATGTGTAAAAAACGTTCAAAAAAAAAAAAAAAAAAAAAACTCCCTTTCTATTTACGCTGCAGTACTGAAACTTGGGACAATTTAAGCACTTTTCATATACAACTAGAAAAATAATATTGGTTGACATTGAACAACTTTCATTATAATAACCAGACGCCCCCTTAATTGAAGCTGACTGGATGTTGAGTAGATTTGGGACTTCTCCTGGGTATGCTCTGACACAGACATCTGCTCTTCATCACTCTTGATCCTCTGTGGAACACATACTCTCGCCCAATGGATACTAAAATTAAGGAAATTAGCATTAAACCTCACAATTATGTATAAATTTTTCCCATTCATAGAACCTTCCGAAACACAACACAACAACTTAGCAACCGTTGACCTTCAAGCCAAAAAATACAACCCAAGATAAGTGCAAAGACTACCTGATCGAACTGACTCAGATGATCCATAAGGAACACAGAAATCAATTTCCTCATAAATCTGTCATAACGATCAGTGAAAGAAAACAGGCATATGCCTAGGCACCATATCTCAATCAGAACTCCGAAGACAAGTTCACACCCTCTGATGGTGAACTTGAACACAACACACACTTTCATCAACCTTCTAGTCTTCCAAAAGACTAAATAACACATGCCAAAAACTTGACAACCCTCACCATCACTTCCCAAGTGATTTACGTCTGATGACAACCAATCACCCAAGAGGTTTAAGGGTCTTAACATCTTGAAGATGCACAGCAGATTACCTGAGAAACGCCCAAGGGCAATCTGAAACCCTTCACAATGATTAACACTAGGTAGGATAACCTTATCCCCCAACTTGAAATACACACTTGGAGCCTCAAACATCTGCTCCCCAGTATGATTTAATCCTTCACCCACAATATGACTCTGAAAATCAACTCCAATATGACTCTGAAAGTCAACACCACACTTGAGTGGAATATACACTTTCATCACTCGTGCATCAAAATAAACTGGATCTGAATATAGAGACACTGCTCTAGCATAACTTATTACTTCCTCAGAACTACTGGTTGCACAACCTACTTGAGTAAACTCTCTCTGCTCAACCACAAGGCTTGACAAAGATGTCCCACAGTCCATTACTTCACAAGAAAATGGCTCCTGCAGAATAAAAGTAGATTTCAACATCCTACACACACTCTGACTCAATGTACACAATGAGAAATACTTACTCCACATGGAATAAGAATCACAACCCACAAATCTCCGCAACTTAGATCCAAATGCTACTTTACCACTCTTAATTGTTTTACCAAAATTTCCTCCCATGACTTCTGGAGCTGCTTGGAGTACTGTCTGCTCACAATCAATAATATCACTACCAAGCTGGGTCACATCCTCACAGACAACTGAAGAGGGAGGCTCAATGGGTCTCCATCTACTCAACAGAAGCTGATCCTCTGGCTGCTTTCCCACACTCTCCAGAACTGGATCTACAGTACAGACTGTCTCCTTGCTTCTCTCTGAAATCTTAGGCTCAGTTCTACTCAATGCACTTAAATTAAGGGAATCTGAAACGAGCGGGCAAGTAACAGGTAGTTTGACCTCCTCCCCTATACTATCACCTTGACTAGGGTGAGGCGGGGCCTCTACAACAGACGTACTCTCGACAACTGATTCTAAACTTGGAGTGAGCGGGAATACTTCTGCCAACCCGACATCTTGTCCTAAACCATTCACTTGGCTGGAATACAGAGTCGTGGCTTTTAAGTTTCTCTCAACTCCTGGCACAACGTTCGTAGTGAGCGGGCAAGACAATGGTACATGGACATCCTTTCCCAATTTATTGGAATAAAGCAGTCATAGTATCAGGCTTACTCTCAACAACTAAATCGGCAACACAGGAATCTGGAACAACCACATCCCACTTCTCCACTGAAGGGGTACTGGTTACTGGAACAAATGCTTGAGTAACAACATCAGAACTGACAACTGGATTTATATTAGTACTGACATCAGCACAGGTAGAATGGATAAAGCCATCTTCTACAACAGGTTTATTCATAGAACTAACTTCAGCACAGGCAGAATAAACATGGTCTGCAACTGGCTGTTTACACAAATGGGGATCAATCTCACCCACAACATGACTTATGGCCACATCATTACCCAATATAACATCCACACCTGGGATGGGCAACTGTGTACTAACACCCACAGTGCATAAACTTGGTGTAATGGTGGATCTGAAATTAATGTCTATTACAGGTACAGTTTTACATCCTGCAACACTCTGAAGAACAACAAACTTTCCAGTATCTCTCTTTTCAACATCAGAAAGAATACTGGATGAAATTATGGTTTGGGAAGCACCTGTATCACGAAGAATAACCACTGGCTTCCACTTCCCATTAATACACAAAACTTCACCTGAAGACATATATGGTGAATACTGTTTCACCCAATTGGGGTTTACAGATACATGTTTATTAGGTAATTTATTTTGCACACCTCTACAATAAATGAGACCAATTGGTCGTAACTCAAGGTGCAATATAAAACAGGAATTAATTCCATGGCCTTTTCTCTTACAATGGGAACAAGACCTTACAGTGGACACACTGGTAGAACCAACTGTAGGTTTAGAAATAACCTTATTATTATTTGAATTCCTGACAAGGAAGTAGCAGGATTAGGTTTTGTAAGAGAAGAGCTCATGGGAGTAACTGGAGCACTAGGACTGGATGGATTCTGATAAGGAGTTCGGTGAGCATTATAATTTACTCTACGACTAGACTTAGGTGAAGTGGCCGTAAACTGGGCCTTAGTCAACAACTCATGCTCATCCGCGAGCTTTGACCGCTCATAAATGTCTGTTACATTCTTTTGTTCTGCCATAAAAGTAGACAACTTGTCTGGGAGACATGACAATACTTCTTCCATGATAAGAAGATTCTTTAGAGCATCAAACTCAGTGACTGAAAGTGACTTTAACCATCTGTTGCAAAAATTCGTCTTCTGACTAGTAAAATCTGCTATTGTCTGATCACTTACCCTCCTTAGGTTCCGAAACTTCTGCCTGTGTGCCTCTGGATTAAATTGATACGCATTTAAGATGCTTTTCTTTACAAATTCGTAATCAAAGCTATGAGCGTCAGGTAGGGATGTAAAAACCTCCTGACTACGCCCCTTAAATTGAGACTGCATAATGGCTACCCACTGATCCCTTGGCCAGTTCATACTGATAGCAATTTTATAAAAATGTGCAAAGAAAACCTCAGGATCCTCCTCATTGAACTTGGGTAACTCTATATACATATTCATCCTGATGGGATTATTATCACTATTTGTTGAAACATTACTAGTATTTCCATGCCCAGCTGCCATACGCTGTGTTTCAAGCCTGAAGTTAGTGTCAGCCATTTGTTGTTGATCCCTAATTGCCTAGTTTGTTCCTCGGCTTGTTGCTTCTTTGTGGCTTCTAGTTGCAACTCAATTAAACATCTTCTATTTTGTGCCTCAAGTTCTAAACGCCTAGTCTCAAGCTCCCTCTGCTGAGCTTCCACCTCTAATAATTTCTGTTGCTTTTGAGCTTCAAGTTCTAATATTCTCTGTTCTTTTTGAGCTTCAAGCTTAGCATATGCTATTTGCGCTTCTAACTCAAGACGCTTTAACGCCATTTGCTCACTCGTCTCTTCTCTTAACTCCTCCAGAATTTCTTCATCTAACTCTCCATTCTCAACAAAATGCGTCACAATGACTTTCACAATTTGGGCTTTAACCATTCTATTGTTGGCGGTCAAATCCAACTGATTTGCCATTTGTATTAACTCAGTCTTTTTAAGGCTCTGAATCCCTTCAAAGTCTGGGTGAGCCAACAACGACACAACTTTCTCCTCCATCGTTACTAACACTTGGCACTTGATTAAAAACAACAATTAAAACAATGGCACTGCACTACACTTCACTGTAAAATTGTCACCACACTGAAAATTCGCTTGGCCTCACTGCACAAACAAAATATATAGGATGACTTACCTCAAAATCGTGAAACGTTGTTACTTGACACACAGGAAGGCTTGCTTGGCACATGGAATAGTTCTTAACAAACAAACAGACACTTGACACACTGGTACATAGGAAGGCAAGGTTAGATTAGCACAGTTAAGTTTAAGTTTGAACAATATTTCCCGGCACAGGCCCCATAACTCTTTGTTACCTATCGTTCGTTACGGCTCGTGACCCTACAGCAGCCAAGCTTTAATTACGTCTAGGGATACCACTGCTGCTCTCTAAAGCAGGTCACCAGTATAACCCCATGAATGATAACAGGCTAAGAATTAAAAGTATTTCTCCCTTAGGACTGAAGGTTATATACATATAACTTATAATATATATATTCAAGACAGTATAATATAAAAACACAGATGGTCAAGTTTACTTATACAACAAACAAAAAGTATTGTCTTTCACCTAATATAATATAATAAAATATGGCACAACAACAAGTAAACAGACTTATCTCCCACATGTTATTCCTTCGAGTCCCTTGAAGCTACTGACTACTCGCGCCCGTCTGTACCCATAATTCTCTCCCGTCTGCCTCATCCAGGATGAGGGATGGAAACTAAAGACTTTTTAATATTTAAAACTAATTGAACAACCACTTGTTCTCAAAACACATAAGAATGCAAATTACATATAATAGTTACTTGCAAAATATATAAGTACAATGCCACCTGCTTAATTACAGTAAATAAACAATTATATAAACTTAATAAAAGTGACATCTGGAACTCCCAAACTGAACAGGTCCAGCAATTCTAACTTCCAGAATCTAACAGGTATTGGACGTGTGAAAAGCAACCGCGCTCCTGTCTCCACTGACGCTGCCACACCACACGATAATTTACAAAAATATAATGTGTGTACATATATGATGAAATGGAACACAAGTTTATTTTAAATTTATATACGTATTCAGCTAGGAGTACGTAACAACCCCCACACAAAGGACACACGCACGGGAGAAGGTAGGATGGGCCTCACCGCAGTTAAGGCAACGAGCCTGGGGAGAAGTGCACTCCGACCTTCGCCACCACACAAAGGACAGAGAGAGACAGTCCCAGAGCAGCGGAGGGCACCATGCCCAAACCTCCAGCACTTGTTACAAAGCCGAGGAGAAGGAATATACTCCTGGACAGAGCACCTGGCACCAGCAAGAATGACAGAGGATGGAAGGGTCCTACCATCAAAGGTGATCTTCACAACCCGAAGGGGTTGACAGCGACGACCACGAGGGGGACGAGTAAACGAGTCTACCTGGAGGACAGAATGGGCTTGGCCATCGAGGATATGCCGAATGTCATCGTGGCAGTCTCTAGATTCCGGACACCGGTCACAACATGGGGCAGGAGGGGAATAGTGCCAACACTGGCCTTCAACCGAGCGTTCTTTGAGACCCGAACAGGGATCTCGCCAAGGCAGGATAAGGCAGCCAAGTTGGAAGCTGCATCCTGAGAAGGAGCAGCAATGACACGTGTACCGAGACAAGTGGGGTTGAAGGTAACAGACGCATCCACGGAATCTACAAGATGCCGATGGAGGGAGAAATCGTCAGGAGGAGCAGAATCAAGAGGGAGGAGATCAAAGTATTTGGCCCATGAAGCGGACCAAACGAGGCCTTATGCGCATCAGTACGGGAAGGAATCGAGTGAGTGCGGCCGTGGTGCGGACGGCGTTGAGAACCCCCAGAGAGAGAGAGGGGTCAAAAGGCGCAGTAGTCACAACGAGAGACTTAGCCGCACCAGGGGACGAAGTGGTCACCACTGGGGGCTTGAGGCTCGACCCAACCACAGAGGAGGGAGGGGAGCTGGGGGAAGAAGTCAGGACGGTCAAAGGAGGAGCAAGGTCGGGGCCCAACGCAGCGGAGGCTACAGAGTCCGGTCTTCCAATACAGGCCGACTCGGGGGCTTGTTCGCCCACCCCACGAGCCTGAGAGGGTACAATAGAAACGTTCAACGACATACAGACGAAGAGTGATAAATTCATGCACGAATATGCCCCCCATACCCACCATGGGACCACAATTAGAGGCAGGACACCCAACAGGAAGCTATCGCTGATCATGCCGGTGCCCCCTAGGGGTGCGTCGTGAGTATACGCCCTACAAACGCCACCTTAAGAACCGTCAGTCCGTCGAGATCGGGTTCAGTGACGAAAGGGGGATTGACAATAAAAGGGTCCCCTCGCTCGAGACATTGGGTACTACAGTTCTACGGGTGCAAGAGTATGCCTCCTCAAGCACCCGGGCGTCAAAATAGAAGAAGTCCAAAGGAATAACCAAAACAAGCAAAAGGTCGGCAGGAAACGACAAGCAGATAGGAGAAGAGGGTGGAGAAAAACGAAACAGAAGGAAAAGGAAAAGTCATTCAGCATAATTAGAGAGGACAGCAGCAGGAGCACAAGGCCACAAAAGGACAGAGGACTGTCCCAAGGAGCATCACACTCCGGCAGCCACCCACTAAGTCCCTCGCATGGTGTAAACAGGCTGAACAGGGAGGGGGGAATAATAATAATTGTAATCAAAATTATACTGTATAATGTAATAATAACTATTGTAATGCCGTAGTGCTTAAATGAAGGCAATGAAAAGACCCAATAAATGTGTGAGTGTATTATCAACAAAATTTTCAGATCTAACCTTTATTCTTTTGAGAAAGAATGAAGGTTAGATCTGAAAATTTTGTTGTATGTTGTATACAATGATCTGATTGCACATTGTTCTGTTGTGAACACTGTATACAGTGCCTCAGGATATATACCTCCCAATAACAATTAACTAACTCCTGGGTACCTACTTAATGCTAGGTGAACAGCAGTTAACCTAGCAGTGAAATTATGGTAATTAATTATGGTGTAGAATCACTATTAAGAACTTAATTATAAACCACAATATGTTCTATATCATCAGAAATTCGGAAACATACCAGATATTTTTAAATATTTGTAATTATAGTATTTATTTAGGAAACATATATATTAGTTACCCTAGTTAGCTCTGAGAATACAAATTCTTGCAGCAAGAATTTTTTCCCACCCATCTCAGGTGTTAATGAAACTAATCTCGACCCACTGGACAGGTCATGAACAACTAAAATTCAAGTTCCATTTGTTTAGGTAAAAGTACATGTAAAGATGATGAGTTACAAACATAATGTTGGGTTTATAGCTGGTACATACAATACCTAAAGCCACAAATACGCATAGCGTTTCGGGCAAACTGAACTATAACACCATCTATGAACTATAACAACTGAACTATAGCACCATCTATGCCAGAGAAAATTCAGAATGATGTGTATGCTTACTAGTAATGTGTTTCCAACAAGTGTAATAGGGGAATGGGGATCTAGGAATTAGTAATAGAGGAAGTGAATAGAGTAGAACCATTAAACATACATGTACAATGTACAACGCCAGTATAATTTTCACACTAGCGTGCTGTACAATGCCAGTACAATTTACACACTAGCGTGCTGTACAATGTCAGTACAATTTACACACTAGCGTTCTGTACAATATCAGTACAATTTACACACTAGCGTTCTGTACAATATCAGTACAATTTACACACTAGCGTGCTGTACAATATCAGTACAATTTACACACTAGCGTGCTGTACAATGTCAGTACAATTTACACACTAGCGTTCTGTACAATGTCAGTACAATTTACACACTAGCGTGCTGTACAATGCCAGTACAATTTACACACTAGTCCACACTAATGGGCTGTACAGTGCCAGTACAACTGACGCACTATAGTCCCCACTAACGTGCTGTTCAATGCCAGTACGATTTACACACATGTCCCCACTAGCGTGGTGTACAATGACAGTACAAAGAAATAATATCAATGTGTATTCAAATGTAGATTTAATAGAGGGAGGTAGGCAGGGAGGGAAATGTTGTTGGTGGACCTGTGGTCAGGGTAGCTTCAGAGGTAGGGGTACGTGTCATATTTCAGTGTTTATGACAGGGTAAGGGAATGGTCGTCGGAGGTCTTGTGATTAAATATTTCCTGCTTGTCGCCATGTTACACTTTTTCAGGTCTATATACGGTACACCACCTGTCTCTGTCCTCCCAAGTGGCATAAGACCCTCACCTGTCTCTGTCCTCCTAGATGCATGTATACACCCCATGTCTCTGTCCTCCCACATGCATGTATACACCCCATGTCTCTGTCCTCCCACATGCATGTATACACCCCATGTCTCTGTCCTCCCACATGCATGTATACACCCCATGTCTCTGTCCTCCCACATGCATGAATACTCTCACCTGTCTCTGTCCTCCCACATGCATGTATACACCCCTTGTCTCTGTCCTTCCACATGCATGTATACACCCCCTGTCTCTGTCCACTCACATGCATGTATACACCCCCATGTCTCTGTCCTCCCACATGCATGAATACTCTCACCTGTCTCTGTCCTCCCACATGCATGTATACACCCCTTGTCTCTGTCCTTCCACATGCATGTATACACCCCCTGTCTCTGTCCACTGACATGCATGTATTCACCCCTGTCTCTGTCCTCCCACATGCATGTATACACCCACCTGTCTCTGTCCTCCCACATGCATGTATACACCCCATGTCTCTGTCCTCCCACATGCATGTATACACCCACCTGTCTCTGTCCTCCCACATGAATGTATACACCCCATGTCTCTGTCCTCCCACATGCATGAATACACCCCCCTGTCTCTGTCTACTGACATGCATGTATACACCCCTGTCTCTGTCCTCCCACATGCATGAATACTCTCACCTGTCTCTGTCCACTCACATGCATGTATACACCCACCTGTCTCTGTCCTCCCTCATGCATGTATACACCCACTAATCTCTGTCCATCAACATGTATGTATATACCACATTTCTCTGTCCTCCCTCCTGCTTGCATACAACCACCTGTCTCGTTCATCTCACATGCATGTATATACCCACCTCTCTCTGTCCACCTACATGCATGTATTCACCTACCTGTCTGTGTCCTTCCACTTGCATGTATACACCCCCCCCCCCCCGTCTCTGTCCTCCAACGTGCATGTATACACCCCTTGTCTCTGTCCTCGCACAGGCAGGTATACACCCCCTTGTCTCTGTCCTCCAACAGGCAGGTATACACCCCCTGTCTCTGTCCTCGCACATGCAGGTATACACCCCCTGTCTCTGCACTCCCAAGTGCATGCATACAATCACCTGTGTGTTCTATTTTATTGACTTTCTCTATTACTAATTCCTAGATCTACATTTCCCTATTACACTTGTTGGAAAAACATTACTAGTAAGTACACACACATCATTTTGAATTTTCTCTGGCACAGATGGTGCTATAGTTCAGTTGTTATAGTTCATAGATGGTTTTATAGTTCAGTTTGCCCGAAACGCTATGCGTATTAGTGGCTTTAGGTATTATATGTACCAGCTCTATCTATAAATCCAACATTATGTTCGTAACTCGTCATCTATGTATGTACTTTTACCTGAAAAAAATTAATTTGAATTTGAGTTGTTTATGACCTGTCCAGTGGGTCGAGACTGGTTTCATTAACACCTGAGATGGGTGCAAAGAAATTCTTAGTATATAATTCTTGGTTGGTTTATAATTAAGTTCTTAATAGCGATCTTACATCATAATTAACCTACGTAAATTGGGAGGTATTGGACCCCAGACCCATCCTGTGGGCGGTATTGGACCCCCATACCCATCCTGTGGGCGGTATTGGACTCCATACCCATCCTGTGGGCGGTATTGGACTCCATACCCATCCTGTGGGCGGTATTGGACCCCAGACCCATCCTGTGTGTGGTATTGGACCCCATACCCATCCTGTGGGCGGTATTGGACCCCATACCCATCCTGTGGGTGGTAGTGACCCCACAGCCATCCTGTAGGCAGTAGTGGACCCCATACCTATCCTGTGGGCGGTTGTGCACCCCATACCAATCCTGTGGGCAGTAGTGGACCCCCATGCCCATCTTGTGGGTGGTAGTGGACCCCATACCCATCCTGCGGGCGGAGGAGGACCCCATACCAATCCTGTGGGTGGTAGTGACCCCATAGCCATCGTGTAGGCAGTAGTGGACCCCATACCCATCCTGTGGGCGGTAGTGCACCCCATACGAATTCTGTGGGCTGTAGTGGACCCCATGCCCATCTTGGGGGTGGTAGTGGACCCCCATACCAATCCTGTGGGTGGTAATAACCCCATACTCATCCAGTGGGTGGTAGTGACCCCATACCAGTCCTGTGGGTAGTAGTGACCCCCCATACCCATCTTGTGAGTAGTTGTCGACCCAAAACCTATCCTGTAGGCGGTAGTGGACCCCATACTTATTTCGTGAGTGGTAGTAGTGCATATACCCATCCTGTGGATGGACATGACCCCCAAACCCACCCTGTAGGCAGTAGTGGACCCACATACCCATCCTGTGGATGATAGTGGTCCCCAAAGCAATCCTGTCGGCGTTAGTTGACCTTCCTGTGGATGACAATGGTCTCCAAACCAATCCTGTGGGCGGTAGTGGACCCAATACCTATCCTGTGGGCGGTACTTGACCCCATAAGCATATTGTGGTCGGTAATGGACCCATGTCCATCCCGTGGGCGGTACTGAACCCTATACTCATCCTGTATGCGGCAGTGGAGGCCATTCCTATCATTTGGGCGGTAATGGACACTAAACTTATCATTATGGGCGGCAGTGGGTGTATTAATACTCAAATTGTATGACGGTTAAAACATAACCAATCACAGGCGAGTAGGCCTCTGACGTCATGCCAGACAGAGCGGCACCAGCTGTGCTTCCAGCAGGCCTCAGTATTTTCACAGACTCAGAGCAGGTTGGACCTCGGCTGGCCAGTTATACACCTTGTTGCCTCACTCAATAAAACTACTGAAGTGTCTACTGTGTAAAACTACAACCAACATACATCCAAGAAGGCAACGAATACTGGTAGCAGCGGTGTGATTCAGAATTAATTTTCTCAGCGACGAAATCTCAAGTGCCCACATCACGTGTGTCCAGCGCCTCCTGCCTCCTGCCACCCACACATCGATATCCAATGATATTGTACCAATCCGGGGTCCTACCATCAACCACTACTCTAGGTTAACGTCTTAGAAGTAAGGCCAATATTTTCCTGTGAGAACGCTATTTCATCAGTGAGGAGAAAGGAAGATTCCCGCGCCAGCCATTTTGAATCTCGCGCCACTTAGGAACCTGCACCACCCACCACTGCCACCCAAGCCCACGTCAACAAGCCTTGTGTGTTGTCTGTACCGTTCTAGCTATTGCAATCATCTTCTACAGCTTCAACTGCTCTGCAGCTGTGTTGTGCAATTTATTGGGAAGCAAATAGTGAAAAAAAGACTACAACCGTCTGACTAGCGTCTCCAGCTCCCAGTCACGATGCCGCAGTGCCACGTCTCCTCCTCTCAATATCGCTACAGCCTTCTGCTACACCATTCTACAGTGAACGTCTGTCTACACGCTTCCATAGCAACTGGCCTTCACTCGCCGTTCGACGATATATTTATTGTCACGCCCTCAACATCACACACATTCCTAGTGTGGGGTCCCCCGAGCTTCGCGCCACTGCCTCCAGGAGCGCTGCCTGTCACACCAGATGTAAACAAACCCTTGCATGTTCCTCTTCAGATCTTCACGACGTTCCTCCTATTTTGGCTACTGGTGATTCTCATGAATTGCACCCCTGAGATAAGTAATTGATAGATGAGAACAATGTGCCAAGTTCTAAAAAGTTATTTACATAATAATATCCATAATATCCTGTAAATTATCCATTAAGTGACTTGTTAAATATTGGAGCTGTTTCAGTACTCCATTTCCACAGTTTCCCTGAGTCATTTCAATATTTCCTGCATTTCAGTGATTCCATTATTCATTAATTGTGTTACTAGTGTTATTAGTAAATTCAAAGGACAATAGAAATTTGTTTTTGAGATTTCCACAGACAATAAAACATAGAATTTTTTTATATTTCTCTAGGCCTAACTTTGAAATATTATCCTTTCAGCATTTTATTTTAAACTTTACCATAGCATGTTACACATGTGCCTGTGTCCTGTTTGTTTTTGCTAAACCTATTTTTCTTGCATTGCCACTTGTTGTGTTGAATCATTTTAATGAAATTTTGCAATTGCACTTTCCATTTTTTATTCTAAATTGTTGTGCTTAGTCTGGTTTAATTAATTTACATGCTTCTAATTCCAGTCATATTCATACCAGATTGCTAATTTAATTCACAATTTTGCTTGTTCTTAATTATTTGTTGCCTAGTACAATTTAATAATTTTAATTCTGCCATTTACTTACCGTAGCCAAGTTTGATATTTTTTTTGAGTGTTTTAATTTTGTTGTGTACTCTATTCCTTATGCCTAGTGTACTTAATTATAATTTGCGATCAACTGCCACTTCCTCGGTAGTGACAATGCCTACCACTGTTGAAACCCTTTCAGATTCAATTGGAACAGTTGCTCGTCCCAATGTCCAGAGATCAGCTCAGGAAATGGTTATCCCACTCTTTGCTGGTGAATCCTGCTTAATTAATAGTCATGGTTTAGTAAGGTTGAAGCGAAAACAGTCGCACGTTTTTCTGAGCCTACTGTTGCCAAATACTTGGCAATTGCACGGTCAGCTGTTGACACAACCAAAGGTGATGCACGTTTTGTTGTTGATGAGAAAGCCATTGTTAACCTCCAGTCTTGGTCTGAATTTTAGGATTTCTTTCGCTGGCACTTTGTTAACAAAGGAGACCTCGTCCCGTATAGGTTAGTCAAGAATATTGCCAATGCCACCATGCAGCCTGGTGAATCGTTTAATACGTTTACTAGCCGTCTCGATCTGTATGCCTTAATGTCTGCTATGATTAGTTCATCTTGGGTAGATAAAGACAATAATCTGTCCCTTGAGGCTCTGGCCAAAATGATATCATTTAGAACTTTTATTCATTTTGCCCCAGAGCATACTAAACCGATCATTGAGCAACAAAATTTTGGAGTTAAACATGAAATTGGTGAAGTGTCTGAGGCTATTAACAATGCTGCCGATAAACTAGCTCCTCGAAGTGCTCAACTGTTGCCACCCTCTGATACTGTAAATGTAGTAACAAGCTCTCAGCATCCTCCCACAAACTCTCAAAATTCTTAGTCGCAGAACCGTACCCATGGTCGTAGCCCCCAGTCAAATTCGCCGCCTCATAAGTTGCCGAGACGCCATAGTCCACAACCATCCACTCCCTCATGTTGGCATTGTGGTAAGAGTAACCACCTCGCAAGGGACTGTTGGTCCACTCCTAGATCATCACCCCCTAGACAATTCCCTTGGTCCCCTCGTCAATCTAATCATTCTAGGCTCCCATATTGCAAGTTCCATAAACAAGTTGGTTACCACACTGCGGATTGTAGAGCTAGGCAAAGGACATCCCCACCTCATAACTCCAACGGTCAGTCTTGGCGAGGTGCACAGCGACCAAGACATTATCAGAACTCGCGTAGTTACAACTCCCAGCCCAGCTATAATGCAATTTCGAAATATAATACTCGGTCACAGAATGCTGGAGTTCAGAATGTTCACTTCATGTCGTCGGGAAACCCCCAAGGCCATCCGCTAACCAATTCAAACTAGCCAGTCCTAGTGCCCTCTCTGTGTATTCAGTAGCTACCCAAAATAGATTTGGACACTTGACAGAGGAGGACTGTTACGGCCCTCTCGGGACGCAACGGGGTTCTTACTCTGATGTCGTTAGAGGAAGATATATATATCCGACCCCAAGCCAGTAGAGGCTTTCAAGGGATGCGATCCGTGACGCAAGTAACTTAAAGGGAGTATGGAAAGAAAGCTAAGAACTTAATATTATAATTAGTACCATCACCATTTAAATATATAAAATAAAAGAGTACACAAGGGGGAGGGGTATTAACACCTTACAAGGGGATCATGCACAATCTAGTCTTCTGCTGAAGACTCTTGATCAAGAAGCTAGGTGCCGAGTCCGCGGTGCTTTCTTCGTGGCCTCAAGACGTGTCTTCTGAGAATGCCGAGCCTACCCTGGCCACAGGTCAGCCAAAACACAGGTCCACTGGGGGCACCGTCGTGGAGGCCGTCAACCACACGTCCAGCAGGTCTGCTGGCAGGTACTGAGCCACCAAGGCTGGTACGGCCACTCCACGAACGATAAAAGGGGTACGCCCTAGACAGGAGTCTCGTGTGATATCACAAATCACCCTCCTGTCCTCAATACCCCAGTGGATTATCGTCTCCAACAGTCGGTCCCGGGTAAATCCTTTCACTGCCACTCCACTGGCAGGCTAACACACCACAGTGTTCTTCCGGGGGGACGATGTCACAACAGCTGCAGCAAACTTCACAGTATGGAGACTGGCTGCCTCGGGTAGACTGACTCCACCTTCAACACAGTGGTCCCAGGTCGGCTCTGTAAGCAGACACGTCATTAATAACCGGGACACTAATACTCCTCACTTACGGTTGTGGGAACCGACCTGTGAGATTTATATTTATTTAATTTATATGAATTTATATTTACGTTAATTTATATACTTCGATAGCAATTTGTATAATGATAAGTGGACTGTATTTCTGCAATAATCTCTTAATCTCACAAATCGATCCTCTACACATTAGGGGGGTTTATATTTATATATATGCAGCCAATCAAACTACAGTAATAGCTACATACATTGATGAGGTTCCTTATCTTATAGTACAGCAGGTTAGTCCACCAGGTATAACTAGGGTGTAGACACCAAATTATCCTCTTTGAGGTAGCTTCCATCACCCAGTAACTGGTGCACATAATCTTGCATCCTCGTCTTGACCTGTCAAAAGTGCGCTAGCTGTGAAGCCAGAAACCTATATATGACAAGTATATCAGAGAAAACAGTACATGGAACATGAAGACCTGGCTTAATTACCTTTAGTTTGAGGCTTCCATGTGATCTAACCGGGTCACCCTATATCCTGACATTAATGGCCATAAATGAATGATAAACGGGTTTCGGATAGACACTTAACTTGAATTTGTAGACAGCGTGTTGACAAATGGTACCTTTGGTTTCCATAACACTACGTCCAAGTAAAATTAACAGGAGCCGTATTTGCTCCCGTGTGAGCCTCTAGTCTCGTATAACAACAATAATGGCTGCCCTCCTTCCTCCCTCTGACGCCTGGCTTACATTGTCCAGATTTCAGAACGTGATAGAAGGGTCACATTTACTCTACTTTAATATTGATAATTAAGTTAATTTATATAAGATGTTTTTATGATGGTAAAGTCCAAAGACTAATGTATTTAAGAACAATTCCCAGCAGAATAGCTGGTGAATTATAATAGTATGTGGTGATGATATCCCGTTTTCTATAGACGGTAATTCCACTACAAGTTACGTTTTCTATGGGTAACTTGTTGGTAATACAGCTATTATCTGTATGTTATATTAAATGGTGTCGGATTTTCCGACATAATTCCCCAGGGGGCTGCTCACGGGTCGAAGTCCTATTTAGAACAGACGAACACCGATACTCCTCCTTCGAATTATTAGATTAATTTGATGTTAGTAGTTAGTAATCACACATTTGTGTGTCTGTTCGTACAGGACGGATGTCCCGTACTAGAGTTGCAGGGGTTAGAAGTCTAATGCGATTTCATTTCCCTGTCAACTCTTGAAAGGCTAATATTCAAGCCTAATTACATATTATTTAACCCAGAAGACTGAATGTGATCAAGTACTACAGTCAAGTATGATTCAGGGACTGCAGTGAGATCAGTGACATTAGATATAACTTGAAGTTTCTTCAGGTAACTGGTCACTGATATATAAACACTGAGGCCCTTGGAATACATCTTGATTAAATAATAAATGTATCAAATCAGTCATCAGATTTATTGGGGTTTAATTTAGTTAATTGATTCAGAAGATTGAATAGCTCATCATTAAAGTAAAGTATGGTTCTGAGACTGCAGTGGGTTCAGTGACATTGGTCGCAGTGACTTGTAGCTGCTTAAGCTACTGTTCACTGATTTGCCACTGAGGCCTCATGAACTCATCTTCAGCTTCAAATGATGATACTAACATCAACTTCTGTTGGTATAGTCAGCTGTAATCTCCTTAGAATAATGCTACTGGAGAAATATAATCAGCTGACAAATTTAGATTTCTACTGGTATTGTTTATCTGCAGGCATAGGTCTCCTCAGGCTTGATACTGGGCCTGAGAGTAATTTACCTCCTGCAGAGTTTAACATGGTTATACCCTGATATTTAGTAGGGCTACCAATGAATCGATGACAATAGTCTGTCCCTACAAGGAGACCGAAGTCGGTGAGGTGATCAGACTTAATATTATCTGCCAATTTTATTCCTCTATTTCTCAGGAATTTGGCTGTTGCTCTCAGACCTTGAACTTGTAGGTCTACTGGTATTTTGTCCACCACAATGGCTTGTACTCGACAGACGTACCTGCCTAAACGTACTGATGGTTGTACCACCTGGTAGACTTGAGGTCCTGCATCTGTTACAAACCCTGAGATGTTGAATGACATCTGGGCTACAGGCCTTAATTGTAATTCATCTGCCAACTTTTTAGTGATGTATGTTCTCTGGGATCCTTGGTCAAACAACCCTCGGGTATGGACCTTGGCCCTCTTATTCAGGATGGTAATTTGGGCAGTAGGCAAAGTCGTATTACCTTTAGACTTTGCCGTATGGACACTCTTTGTTTGTTGCACCTTGCAGTACTGTACTGTGGTGGGAATGCTATCTTCCACCTTGGGGTTTGGAGACGTTGTTTTGGTGTCTCTGCACAATGCTGCATGGTGCTGACCTTTGTTACACCTATTACAGGTGTGTAATTGGGTATCACAATAGTCTATGTTGTGTGACTTGAGACACCTCGAACATCTCCCTAATTCCTGGAGTCGCTCAATACGAGTGTCTCTGGTTGGATAATTAGCACAATGGTATGTTGAATGTTTCTTTTTGCAGAACATACATGTCCCCCAGCCTACTGCACGTTTGGAAGTTACCGGTTTGGGTGAACTAGTAACAGTAGGCTTGGAGGATGCTGCTGCATTGTCAGATTTTCTGCAACTTGATGTTTGAGTAATTGGTTGATGTTTATTTGGGGTGGTTGTTTTACCCTTTAATTGACTATTTTCTATTTCTGAAGGCTTGCAAGAGGCTTTAACTTCCTCATTTGCACGTCGTTTGTTTATGATGGAATGTAAACCTTCAGTGATGTCCTGTACTGTCAGGATGGTGTTATGTTGATGTGCATATAATTCATCTAGTATATCGCTGGACAATTTTCGTTGAAGGACTACTTTGGTCATCCATTCACTAGTAGTTATATCAACCTTAAGACTGAATATTCTTAGTAGTGACTCAAACTCCATGCTGAAGGATTGTAATGAGTCAGCAGTCTGATCAGGTTGAGGTAAATCCAGCAATTGTAGTACTAGATGTATGACAGTTTTCTCATTGCCAGCATTATTCCTAGGAAGCTGGACTGGGAAATTAGTGCTGTCGCTATTTTCATTTACATTTTCTACTACTGGTTCAGCTTCACCTCTAGCTTGGAGGCATGTTAACTTAGTAGCTTCAGGTATTGGGTTTTCAGAAACCACAGAGACTGTGGATAAATTGTCTGAGAACTGCTTAATTTCTGGTGGTATAATATTGGGTGAAGCTGTAGTGAGTGAAGCTTTCCTGGGTGAAGCTTTATCCTTGTTGATTAAAGGATCTAATCTGGCTTTACATTTATTCTCAAAAAGATCCAGATCATCCATAACATTATCTACTTTATTTGATGTACTTGCTATTTGTTCTGATTCAATTATCCTGTGTAAATGTTCCAACCTGGCTTGAGTTTCTTCTTCATATTGTGCTAGGTCAGACAGGAATGGTTCCACATCTTCAACTACTATGTCGTCGTCGTGGACCTGATTTTGGTAAGATTTCCTATTTGCTTTCAATATATGCAATTGGGTTTGAATCTGTAACAGTGGTATTTTCAACCGACGATAATTAATTACAGGCTCATATAACAACTGTTCATATTGGTTCAGATCTCTTGTTAGTTGGCGTTTGCTTGATATTAAAGCACGCTTTGCTTTCTGTGGATTAGTCATGGTGACTTGTACTTGTGCTGCTCAACTGAACAAACACTAATGGTAGCCTAGGGTAAATTCTGCACTCACTAGGCAATAATCCTACCTCTACTAGAGGTTAGCACTTAAAATTAATACACATTATATATATACAATCATACACACTAATGATTTGAGTGATAAACCAGTGTCACTGGAAGTACCTTTAGGTTAGCTCTTCTATATCACCCTAGGATGGTAGAGACACTAATTAATCACTCAAAGGTGTAATGATCATAAGTAAATTATTATATACACAACTCAACTCGAGTTGATAAAAATTACACCCAAAATAGGGTCTGGACCATTCATTAATGGTGTTAGGTTGTTGAATATAGTACAACTGACTATGGTAATAATGGGACTAGGATGAACGATAATAGTTCAACTAGTCATATCCTACCCTGTTGTGGGTTGGCAATTAGTAAATATTATATTGAGATCACTAGTGCAATATATATTAAATAATTCTCTATTTGGAGAAATAATATACACAATTATTGATAATAGCCTCTTAATTGCCTCTATGAAACTTCTAATATTATCTAGAAGTATTAAATATTATTAGTGACCTCGCGAAATAAACTCCACAAAATTCGTAGATAATCTCTCGCGAAATGTAACACCACGAAATCCGTGAACAATCTCGCGAAGACACAGTCACTAATTTGGCTGGATTCTATATTAGCGCTGTCATTTCACGAAATAACACGCCACCAAATATCTGTGGGTGTGCATGAAACCGCTGACTAAGGCTGAACTCGGCTGAGGGAGGCTCCTGAGCTCCCTCGAGGCTACGCTTCCGTCTTTGACTGGCTGGCCTTTGTTTAAATAACACTGCACTAGTATATTTAATGAATCCACTGGATAACTGGTTCATCCGGTACTAAGATGACCAAATGTGGGTTCAAGGGATCAAATAATCCGTCATCCGGTTCGAAGATGACCAAATAATGTGGGAACCGACCTGTGAGATTTATATTTATTTAATTTATATGAATTTATATTTACGTTAATTTATATACTTCGATAGCAATTTGTATAATGATAAGTGGACTGTATTTCTGCAATAATCTCTTAATCTCACAAATCGATCCTCTACACATTAGGGGGGTTTATATTTATATATATGCAGCCAATCAAACTACAGTAATAGCTACATACATTGATGAGGTTCCTTATCTTATAGTACAGCAGGTTAGTCCACCAGGTATAACTAGGGTGTAGACACCAAATTATCCTCTTTGAGGTAGCTTCCATCACCCAGTAACTGGTGCACATAATCTTGCATCCTCGTCTTGACCTGTCAAAAGTGCGCTAGCTGTGAAGCCAGAAACCTATATATGACAAGTATATCAGAGAAAACAGTACATGGAACATGAAGACCTGGCTTAATTACCTTTAGTTTGAGGCTTCCATGTGATCTAACCGGGTCACCCTATATCCTGACATTAATGGCCATAAATGAATGATAAACGGGTTTCGGATAGACACTTAACTTGAATTTGTAGACAGCGTGTTGACAAATGGTACCTTTGGTTTCCATAACACTACGTCCAAGTAAAATTAACAGGAGCCGTATTTGCTCCCGTGTGAGCCTCTAGTCTCGTATAACAACAATAATGGCTGCCCTCCTTCCTCCCTCTGACGCCTGGCTTACATTGTCCAGATTTCAGAACGTGATAGAAGGGTCACATTTACTCTACTTTAATATTGATAATTAAGTTAATTTATATAAGATGTTTTTATGATGGTAAAGTCCAAAGACTAATGTATTTAAGAACAATTCCCAGCAGAATAGCTGGTGAATTATAATAGTATGTGGTGATGATATCCCGTTTTCTATAGACGGTAATTCCACTACAAGTTACGTTTTCTATGGGTAACTTGTTGGTAATACAGCTATTATCTGTATGTTATATTAAATGGTGTCGGATTTTCCGACAACGGTGGCGGGCGCAAACACCTGACGTATCCAGTCCATAGATGGCGCTGTCGTCGGAGCACCACCTCACCAGAGGTCAGGAGCGGCGGTGTTGAGCGCTGAACCAGACTGGAAACTGGTCCTCGAGGCCAGTACACGCTGTCCTCACCAGGTGTCGTCGTCCGTTTGGCGGGGGTTTCGGGAGCTGACCCACAGATGGCGTGGTTGTCACTGCTCCCGGCTCGGACGCTGGATCCGGGTTCGTAACACCTCCCCACCAAAAAGAATTTGGTTTGGGGTTCTATAAAAAGAAACACAAACCAAATTAGTACGGCGACACAACTCCAAATGGACTTACTTATACTATGAACTAGAGTGATGAGGTTGTCTTGTCCACAGAACTTTTCTACTAGCCATTTCCGGCACAACGGGAGCTTGCAGATAGAAGGCAATGATCTGCCTGACGTAATCTTCCACGTCTCCCACGTCTCCACTGCGATGTCAAGCAGGGGCATCATCTCACCTCTCTCGAGTACGGATTGGTTTCGACACGATCTGGGGTGACTCGACACTTCCCTATGTCGTGGCACCGATGATGGCTGACCACAGACGGCATTTCTGGTGCCAGTCCGATGGTCCTTCAGGGAGACAGGAACCTGGAATACAGGGGTCTGATAATTCAGAGTGATAGCGACAATGGGCAAGTCAGTACTTACTATACACTCCTCTACTAGGCCCACACCTAGTTCCAACAGGGCTGCTTGCTCACCGAAGATGGCATTCGCTCTGCCCCCGTCAGGTCGACCAACGTTCCGTATAACGCTGTGTTGAGGCTCAGCAGTCACGCGGGGGGTGTCAACCTGTCGGAAACAGTCACTCATATTATCACATATCGTACCTCCTGTATCATCTATTACCTCCCAGGTCCCTTCTTCAACTGCAACACTTGCAGTACAAATCTCCAATCCCTGGGACCTCTTCGCGATGTTCATGGGAGCCATCATTCGTCGGGTCGTCCACCGGTCCTCACTGAGAGCACAAACGAGAACACATACGAGAATCAAACAAAGTATCGCTAAGAAACATGAGGCCAATTGAGGGATAAGCTTCCCGAGCCAGTCATGTCCATAGCCGGCCACATCCACACGCCTGGCTTGGACCGAAGAGGGCACTAGACCTTTTGAACACACCGCACCTACCTCTGACGTCTGGGGAATCTCTGGCTGGTTCACTACATGCTGTAACTTGCCATACCGCAAGCACACATCCGCCTTCGCTCCAGACTCGTTGGTATCCGTGGGTGCCCACACACAAGGCCTCTCTTCTTGCTCAGGTACCTCTGCCTTCTTAACTTCATGTTCCTCGTCGAGAGAATCAGGAGACACTGCTAGAATATCGTCGATCTGCGGGTGAGAGGACAAATTAAATATGTTTACATCCGGGTCTGTCTTTACCTGGACATTACCATTGCCTGTTACCTCAGACCGTGCTGTTCCGGTAGACTCGTCCGCAACCTTGGGAAGATTGATGCTCCAATCTGTCACCAAGTCGTTGGCTAGTACCACGTCAATCCCAGCCACAGGGAGGGTATCGACTACTGCCAACTCACTTGTGCCGCTGAAATAAGGCGAGTCAAGATGTACTGGCACTAAGGGGGCGATATACTGCGTTCTCGGAAACCCAACCAGGACAACCTGTCGTCTCCCGTCCACACTTACTCCCTCGGGTAACGAGCTCTTCACGATCAGGGACTGGGCTGCTCCACTATCTCTGAGCACTACAACTGATCTACCAGTATGATCACTCGTTACATACCCGCATGAAGTGTGAGGGGCAAACAAACTTGGTCCTTCCTGCGTCATCGTAGACTGGTTTCCTGCTGGTGGTGTAACACAGCTCATCAACATCACCTCCCTTCGTGCGCTGCCACCTCTTCTGCCTCGGCACCTAGCAGCTATGTGTCCCTTCTGCCCACAAGTCCAGCACACCATGTTCCTCCTCGGACTACGGTGTTTCGGACTACTAGGACTTGTTCTTCGAGGGCTACCTGGGGGCGTCTTCTTAGCACTTTGTGGGACGGGTCTTTCTTCTTCGTCGTGAGGTCTGTCAAACCGGCGCTGGTAATTCCTCGGGACGTACTTAGCAGACGGCCTATGAGTCAGGATATACTCTTCAGCCATGGTGGCTGCTGCACTCAAGGTCTCCACCTGCTGCTCTTCTAAGTATGTCTTGAGGTCTCCAGACAAACAATCCTTGAAGTCTTCGAGCAGAATCAGCTGTTCGAGGTCTTCCCTGGTCTCCACCTTCCGAGAGGCACACCATTCTTGAAAAAGTCGCTCCTTGATCGTGGCGAACTCTGTGAAAGTGTGCTCTGAGGTCTTCTTCAGGTTTCTGAACTTTTGCCTATACCCCTCAGGTACCAATTGGTACGCCATGAGCACAACCTTCTTCACCTTGTCATAATCGCTGGAGTCGTCAAGGGATAACGTAGAGTAGGCGATTTGGGCCTTCCCAGTCAAGACTGACTGTATCATGATGGCCCAATTCTCCCTTGGCCACTCCAAAGAGGCAGCGACTTTCTCGAAGGCTGCAAAGAATTTTGACACTTCCTTCTCATGGAATTTGGGGACCATTTTGATGTTGCGTACCGGATCGAAGCTACTGGTGTCCGTTGTTTGCCTCCGACCACCGCCTAATCGCAAAACTTCTAGTTCATGTTGTCTCTCTCTTTCCTCTTTGTCTCGTCGTTCTTGTCTGTCTCGTTCCTCTCTTTCTCGCTCTCGTTCTTCTCTCTCTCGTCTCTCTTCTCTTTCTCGTTCTTCTCTTTCTCTTTCTCGTCTCTCTTCTCTTTCTCGTTCTTCCCTTTCTCGTTTCTCTTCTCTTTCTCTCTCTGCTTTCCTTTCTTCTAATTCTAAACGTCTCACCTCTAATTCTTTATCTTGTCTCTCTCGTTCCATTTCTAATTTCTTCCATTCTATTTCACGATTGATCTCTAGGGCACGCATCTTGACTGTTAGGAAGCTGATATTAAGCTCGCCTGAATCACTGTCAACGTCGCTGCCCTTATCTTCCTTTTCCGTGGAAGCTATGTCTGCACTTTCCTTTGTACTAGGAGTCTCGCCTTCCTGTTTCTCTTCTGCTTTCAGGTGCCGGTGTACCTTGGACAAGATCTCCACACGGGAATCACTGGCACGGATCTTGATCTCCAGGTAGGCGCTCACTAGTACAAGCTCTGGTTTGCTCAAATATTTTAATCTGGCAAGACAATCCTCTCTGTTCAGAAAAGCCTGAACCTCGTCCAGATCATCGATGGTAGCTTTGTCTGCCATTGTCACAGATGGAACACTTAGCACTTAACACACTGCTTACATGTTAGCACTTAACACACCGAGCACCGTTCTACGCCAATATTGCACTTTATCGCACCAAACACTGCACTTGCCAATATTGCACGTAATCACTTCGGGCACCGCACTACCCAATATTGCACTGAATCCAAGCGAACACTTCGCTCTACAATATTGCACTGAATCACTGAGCACCGCACTAGTCAATATTGCACTTAATCGCTTAATCACAGCGAGCACCGCACTGCACAATATCGCACTTAGTCACTCTGAGCACCGCACAGGACGTATAACGTCACAATCGTCACACACAGGGGGAATTATTTACAGGGATTACGCCACTCCACCACCCCTGTCAAACATACTTAACAAGGGGACGGATCCCGCTGGGGATGCCAATTATGTTACGGCCCTCTCGGGACGCAACGGGGTTCTTACACTGATGTCGTTAGAGGAAGATGTCTGCTGGCAGGAAGATATATATATCCGACCCCAAGCCAGTAGAGGCTTTCAAGGGATGCGATCCGTGACGCAAGTAACTTAAAGGGAGTATGGAAAGAAAGCTAAGAACTTAATATTATAATTAGTACCATCACCATTTAAATATATAAAATAAAAGAGTACACAAGGGGGAGGGGTATTAACACCTTACAAGGGGATCATGCACAATCTAGTCTTCTGCTGAAGACTCTTGATCAAGAAGCTAGGTGCCGAGTCCGCGGTGCTTTCTTCGTGGCCTCAAGACGTGTCTTCTGAGAATGCCGAGCCTACCTTGGCCACAGGTCAGCCAAAACACAGGTCCACTGGGGGCACCGTCGTGGAGGCCGTCAACCACACGTCCAGCAGGTCTGCTGGCAGGTACTGAGCCACCAAGGCTGGTACGGCCACTCCACGAACGATAAAAGGGGTACGCCCTAGACAGGAGTCTCGTGTGATATCACAAATCACCCTCCTGTCCTCAATACCCCAGTGGATTATCGTCTCCAACAGTCGGTCCCGGGTAAATCCTTTCACTGCCACTCCACTGGCAGGCTAACACACCACAGTGTTCTTCCGGGGGGACGATGTCACAACAGCTGCAGCAAACTTCACAGTATGGAGACTGGCTGCCTCGGGTAGACTGACTCCACCTTCAACACAGTGGTCCCAGGTCGGCTCTGTAAGCAGACACGTCATTAATAACCGGGACACTAATACTCCTCACTTACGGTGGCGGGCGCAAACACCTGACGTATCCAGTCCATAGATGGCGCTGTCGTCGGAGCACCACCTCACCAGAGGTCAGGAGCGGCGGTGTTGAGCGCTGAACCAGACTGGAAACTGGTCCTCGAGGCCAGTACACGCTGTCCTCACCAGGTGTCGTCGTCCGTTTGGCGGGGGTTTCGGGAGCTGACCCACAGATGGCGTGGTTGTCACTGCTCCCGGCTCGGACGCTGGATCCGGGTTCGTAACAAGGACACTGACACAGATATCCCAGACAACATAAGTCACAAGTAGTAACTTGTCCAGTCTCAAGTGATGGTCCCCTTGTCTCAGCCATTGTACATGGTAGAGTTTTAAAAGTTTTTCTTGACTCAGGTGCAAAAATTAATATTGTCAAGCCTTCAGCTCTTAGAGACATTGCAAATAAGCACCCTACTACAGTAAAACGGTCACCCATACCTTTCCTAAGTGGTGTTTCCGGAAATAACGTAAAAGTTCAGGTTGAAATTGACCTCCCACCCAAATTAGTTGATGTCACATTGTCTATAACATGTTTAGTTGTTGACAATATCCATTTTCCTGGAGACATTCTCGTAGGTCTGTACACCATGATTGATGAAAATATTGCATTGTTTCCCCATCATTGGAACATTAGTATCAAAGACCACTTCATACCCTTGTGTAGCATGTATCGACAGGGTCATGAGTTCAACCTTCAATCAGACTACGTTAGTTTTGTTGACACCCGCCTTGCTAGCGTAGGTTTGTCAGATCCTTATCGTGGTAGTATACCCAAGAAAACAGGCACTCGAATGAAGCATCGTAGTTGTGCAGTTGTTAAGGAGAGTGAGTATTGGGACTTTCTGGAAGGGGCGCCCTAACGGATTCTCGTTGTCTTGCTCGCCTGGCAGCTTCCATCTCTGAAGTCAGTAGTTCCACGGCTACTGACACTGTGCTGCACCTCTCATTCTCTCACCAGAATAAGAGTTAAGGTTCAGGGAGTGCCTGAGTTGTCGGATGTGATTGTAGAAAGTGAAACATGTAAAGTGAATGGTACTTTTGTTGAACCCTCCTGGCTCACAGTGCAGGATGGTACCGTTACATTGTATATTGCAAACACTAGTAATGCCGACATCTATCTCCAGTCTGGCACCCATGTTGTAGATTTTGCCCATTACTCATTACTGGTGCGAGTTGTGAATGATGTCTCCATGGATCATACTGTTTGTACTCTCACACCAGGAGAACAGGGATCTCAGCCAGAGGTGCAAGTGTTACTGATTTTCCTGACTCTGTGGCTCAGCTTTTGGAAATTTTGAACAGAAATAGAGCTGTTGTTGCTCTACCAGGAGAAAAGTTAGGTCTCACTCCTCTTATCACACGTAAAATTCCTCTTGAACAAGGAACTACGTCTATTTTTGTACCAGCTTACCATCTTCCCCATTCTCAGAGAGCAGAAGCCGATAGACTCATAGAGGAAATGTTACAGAGTGATGGAATTGACTCGAGTAATTCGCCATGGAACGCTCCATTAATTCTTGTACCAAAGCGAGATGGGACTTGGAGACTTGTAATCGATTATCGGAAGCTTAACAGAGTAACAATACCTAATTGTTTCCCACTTCCAGTCCTAAATGATTTGTTGCAAAGTATTGGTCGAAACAAAGTATTCTCAACGTTAGATTTGTTGCAGGGATTCTGGCAAATCCCCCTTGATGAGGAAAGTAAACAATTGACAACCTTTAGTACTCCCAATGGTCATTTTCATTTCAAAAGAATGCCGTTTGGTTTCAGGAGTAGTCCAAAAACCTTTTCATGGCTCATGACGAATTTATTTTGTAGATTGATAGCAAGTACTCTTCTAGTTTACCTTGATGATCTCATAATCATGTCGCAAGATGTTCAGACTCATTTCCAGAACCTTGAGAAAGTACTTGCAAAGCTCGCAGAAGCTAATTTAAAAATAAAGCTTGCAAAATGTTCCTTTTTAAAGGAGAAGATTAATTCACCACAAGCTGAATATCCAGGGACACATTCTAAATATATCAAAAAAGTTTCAAAAACTGTTGGCATTCTTTCTAAGATCAGATATTATGTACCCCGCCCTGCCCTGGTGACGCTCTATTATTCCCTCATCTATCCATATCTCAACTATGGTATTTGTGCTTGGGGTTCTACTACCCAAAATCATTTACGTCCTCTAATTACTCAACACAAAGCTGCTATTAGGACAATATCCAACTCTGGCCCCAGACATCACTCGGTACTCCTACTCAAATCTCTGAATATGTTAGATATTAAGTCACTGCACATTCTCTCATGTGTATTATACATATATGAAACGCTGAACTATAATGCCAATCCTGACCTCAAAAGCTTCATTGAAGGTTGAAACAGATCCCATGAGCACCACACCAGAAATAAATTCAGTTTTGATATTCCAAGAGTACGACTTAATTAAACTAGAAATGCTCTACAAATCAAAGGACCCAAAATGTGGAATGACCTTCCCAATCATGTTAAAGACTGTACCTCTCTCAACCAGTTTAAGATAAATACGAAGCACTACCTAATAAATTCCCTGTAACCTACCTTACCCCCCTATTGTCAACCCATGTCTGTTTTCTTAAACAACGCTGTTTGTCGACCTAATTGTATTTGTGCTGCGTTTTCAGCCATGTTTCCCCCTTTTTTATCTTTATTTTTATTTGTTCTTAACATATTTTATTCTTTATACTCAATTAGTATTAAGTTTTAGTCATTAATGATTTTCCTGCCCGAAACACTTTGCGTAATAGTGGCTTAAGGCATTGCATGTACTAGCTCTATCTATAAATCAATCAAATTATGTAAAATCTCTTGTATGTATGTACCTTACCTGAATAAACATTTTATTTTATTTTATTTTATTTTAATTTCCTAGGTCATACAGTTACACCTTCAGGTATTACATTGAATGAATAAAAAATTATCGCTGCCCGTGATTTTCCAACGCCTCGTACCGCATAAGCCATAAGACAGTTCACAGGTCTTGTAGGATTTTATCGTTCATTTATTGCTGGATTCTGTATTATAGCAGCTCCACTTTACAAGTTGCAAAGAAAAGATGAACCCTTTGTTTGCGGAGAGGCCCAGGACCAGTCATTCAAAAAACTCAAGGCAGCCTTGATTTCGTCACCTGTCCTTAGGTACCCAGATTTTTCTAAACCTTTTACGTTGGTTACAGATGCTAGTAACATATGTTTAGGTGCTGCATTACTTCAAACAGAAGGTCACAGAGATCACACAATAGCTTATGCTAGCCATACATTACCTTAAGAAGAGAAAAATTATAGCGCAACAGAATGAGAAGCCTTGGCAGTCGTCTGGGCACTTAAACATTTCAGGGATACAATTTATAATTACCCAGTTCATGTTCTTACAGATCACCAACCATTAATTCCCTTGTTCAAAAATGAGAATCCAGTTGGAAAGTTTGCTAGATATTTGCTCACAATTCAAGAATTCAATCCCACATTTGGTTATATTCCAGGAAAGCAAAATATTGTAGCCGATGCGTTTTCTCGACACGTAGCTGCAATTCATTTAAATTACCCAGCATTAGATACTACAATAGTCGAGATGGAACAGAGACAAGACCCCATATGGGCACCCGTCATTAAATTTTTGACTAAGCAAGACACTCGCCCGATTCATAAACCTCCAGTACCATTGAAAGAGTTAGTGATGTTAGACAATTTACTGTGTAGAGTAGTAAAGTTTGGGACAGCCCTGAGGAAATATTGTCAGTTAGTTGTTCCAGCTGTCTTGGTACCAACTGTGTTATAAATTATCCATGATGCTCCCGCAAGTGCACATCCAGGAAAGGATCGTACAATCCAACAAGGTCGATTGAAGTATTTTTGGCCAAAAATGGCTAAGGAGATTGCTCATTAGTTTGACAGATGTTTAACCTGCTTACAGCACATGGGACATGTAGCAGGACCTAATCCAATTCAGGTGTACCCAGCAACTAAAGCTCCTTTGAAACGAGTATCGATGGATTTGTTGACAAATTTTGCAGAAACAGAAAAAGGGAATAAACACTTGCTTGTAATGGTTGATAATTTTTCATGGTATTGCAAACTAGTGCCTATCCCGAACAAAACAGCAGAAACTATAGCCAGTGCATTCCATGACCAAATAATTTGTAGATATAGTATGCCTAAAGTAATCCTTTCAGATAATGGTCCAGAATTCAGTAATAGTATTTTAACTAGCTTGTGTGATTTATATAACATTAAAAAATGTAGTATCATGCCTTACAACCCAGCAAGTAATGGATTAGCAGAACATACTAACAGGAAAGTGTTAGATGACTTGAGAGTCACATTGAATTTTGATAACAACAATTGGGATGATTTTATACTCTTAATTCAGTGTGCCATAAATTCTTCAATTAATGTTTCTACAGGTGACACACCTCACGCTATTCTTTATGGGACAGATAAGATCCTCCCTAATTAATTGATTAATGTACCTCCTATGCCCTTATATAACGTAGATGATTTTGTTCAAGTGAAGCGTAGACAAATGCAACTAGTATTCAAGAAAATACGAGAACAACTGTCCAAGGCTACAGCCGAGTTCACTATAGCAAGGAATGCAGCTAAATCCAGTAAAATAACTATCGGATCTGAAGTAATGGTACTTAACCAACACAGGTCTGGCCCTATGTACAAGTTAACTAAGAAATTTTTGCGTCCATACAAGGTAATCGAGCTTATCAAAGGTAACAAGTACAGACTTAAGAATTTGTTAACAGGAGAGTATATAAATGAACATTAGCTAAAATGACTGTTGACGAGACTGATGAGGAAGATGACAATGAACTTACCCAGACAGATTCTCCTATTGGGACACCACCTTATGTGGTTGACAGACCACTTGATGTACAGCAACCCCATACTAGCACCTCAAGTAGTACATCAAGTGGTCTGTCAACCACAGAAGGTGGTGTCCCAATAGGAGAATCTGTCTGGGTAAGTTCATTGTCATCTTCCTCATCAGTCTCGTCAACAGTCATTTTAGCTAACTTCATATGGTCTAAATGTTCATTTATATACTGTAACCCTGCGATTATCTGGGATTCGAACATCCGGAAAACGCCCTTATACGGCCATAACCGTGAACGGATAAAGTTATCTCAATATCCAGCCAAAATGGCCATGGGAGCCGGATAAAAGCCGGTTTGGTCAGTTAAAAATTTGATCCGGTGGGCCGTACCTATTAATCCTTACAACTGTGGCTCAAGGCCATGGTGTTGGAGGGGATGGGGTAGGTGGGTGGTGTCGGGAGAGAGGGGAGCGTTGGGAGGGACCACCTGGGGGATTATGGTCAGGAAAAGAGGGAGGGAGTTGGTCAGGGAGTGAGGAAGGGAGATGGTCAGGAAGGGAGTTGATCAGGGAGGGAGGGAGTTGGTCAGGGAGGGCTGAAGGGAGTTGGTCAGGGAGGGCTGAAGGGAGTTGGTCAGGGAGGGAGGAAGGGAGATGGTCAGGAAGAGAATTGGTCAGGGAGGGAGGAAGGGAGATGGTCAGGGAGGGAGATGGTCAGGAAGGGAGTTGGTCAGGAAGGGAGGAAGGGAGTTGGTCAGGAAGGGAGGAAGGGAGTTGGTCAGGAAGGGAGGAAGGGAGTTGGTCAGGAAGGGGGAAGGGAGTTGGTCAGGAAGGGGGATGGTTAGGAAGGGAGGAAGGGAGTTGGTCAGGAAGGGAGGAAGGGAGTTGGTCAGGAAGGGGGAAGGGAGTTGGTCAGGAAGGGAGGAAGGGGGATGGTCAGGAAGGGAGTTGGTCAGGGAGGGCTGAAGGGAGTTGGTCAGGGAGGGCTGAAGGGAGTTGGGCAGGGAGGGAGGAAGGGAGATGGTCAGGAAGGGAATTGGTCAGGGAGGGAGGAAGGGAGATGGTCAGGGAGGGAGATGGTCAGGAAGGGAGGAAGGGAGTTGGTCACGGAAGGAGGAAAAACTATTGTTGTGTGTATGGGACTCACTTAATAAGCCTAACGAAGGAAGGTGGCGTTGGCGGTGTTGCAAGAATTATATTGTTTTCTTATTGCTGTGGAGAGCTAGTTACACATATTAATTAAATAACACTATAATAGATGAACAGTACAGTACAGTATTTTGTTTGCTATTTATTCATTTAAATATATACAATAAAATAAAATGGGATTTAACAGAACTTAAGGCGCATATGTTAAAAGTCATCGTACAGCGTGTCAACACCCACGTGTCTGTCGACACATGTGGAGCGGAGATGGGAAGGCTGGCGTGAGGTGGGGGAGGGGGGGGGGGTGACTAGGCAGGACACCACACATGTTGTCTGTCTCTGTTCCAGTCTCGCCACTTACCCACCTGTTCACCCACTTCCCTGCCCACCCACCTGGCTGCACGCCCACTTACCCACCTGTTCGCCCACTTCCCTGCCCACCCACCTGCCTGCACGCCCACTTACCCACCTGTTCACCCACTTCCCTGCCCACCCACCTGCCTGCATGCCCACTTACCCACCTTGTTCACTGTTACGGCCCTATTGGGTCGCAACTGGGGTTCTTCTCTGATGTTATTTGAGTTTGGGTATCCGGCCCCAAGTTAGTAGTGGCTTTCGAGGGGTGTATTCCATAACGCAAGTAAATTAAAGGGGAAGGGATACAAATGCACTAAATTTAAATATATATTCACCACCACCAATAAATAAATATATAAACAGTCACTCGCTGGGGCTATAACTACACTTATGTACATTAACTTGTCTTCCTCTGAAGACACAGGATGCTCTACGGTGCTCAAGATGAATAGCCCTGGTTCTCTTCTTGTGGCCTCACGATGAATCCTTCGATTCCCTAGGCGAATCTACCCAGGCCACAGGCCAGCCAAATCACAGTCCCACTGGGTGCACCGTCATGGAGGCCTTCAACCACAAATCCAGCCTGTAGCTGGCAGGTTCCAATCAGCTCTGCTGCGTAGGCCACTCCACAACCGATACTAGGGTTGCGAGCCCGAGGAAGGAGCCTCGTGTGATTCCGCTGATCACTCTCCTCTCTCAACACCCCAGTGGCTAGTCTTCTCCACCAGTCAGCCCCGGGTACGACAATTCCTGGTTCTGCCACGTCACAGGCAGGCTAACACAACAGTGTTCATCCAGGGGGGTGACTCACAGCTTCTGCAGCAAACACATGGAGATACTATGGCTGCCTTGGGTAGACTGCCACATCGTCCAATACAGCAGTCCCAGGTCGACTCTGTAATCAGACACGTCATCAGTACTAGTTACACTCTAGGGCACCTCACTTACCAGCTTAGACACAAACGTCCACCTATCCACTCCATAGATGGCGTTGCTGTCTAAGCGCCACCTCACCAGAGGTCAGCAGCGGCTATGTTATGAGCTGATCAAGACGGGAAACCAGGCCCTGTGGCCGGTATATCCTGTCCTCACTAGATGGCTTCGTCCATTTGGAGGGGGTTTCGGGAGCTGACCCACAGATGGCGTTGTCGTCACCGCTCCGTGCTACGACGCTGGACTCGGGTCCGTAACATTCACCCACTTCCCTGCCCACCCACCTGCCTGCATGCCCACTTACCCACTTCCCTGCCCACCCACCTGTTTACCCAGCTGCCTGCATGCCCACTTACCCACCTTGTTCACCCACTTCCCTGCCCACCCATCTGCCTGCACACCCACTTACCCTCCTGTTCACCCACTTCCCTGCCCACCCACCTGTTTACCCACCTGCCTGCACGCCCACTTACCCACCTGTTCACCCACTTCCTTGCCCACCCACCTGTTTACCCACCTGCCTGCACACCCACTTACCCACCTGTTCACCCACTTCCCTGCCCACCCACCTGTTTACCCACCTGCATGCACACCCTCTTACCCACCTGCCAACCCATCCACCCACTTCCCTGCCCACCCACCTGTTCACCCACTTCCCTGCCCACCCACCTGTTTACCCACTTCCCTGCCCACCCACCTGTTTACCCACATGCCTGCACGCCCACTTACCCACCTGTCAATGCACCCACCCACCTGCCTGCTTGCCCACTCACCCACCTCCCTGCTCACCCACCTGCCTGCTCACCCACTTGCCTGCTCGAACCTGTTCACCCACCAAGCACATCTACCTGCCATCCACTCATCCAAAACCCACCTGCCTGAACCCACCTATCCCTGCCTGCCCACCCACTTTCCTTGCCCACCTACCAGCTAGGCAGCTAACCACCCATGCATCAGCCCCACACACTAATTCAAATCATGCGTGTGGTATAAAAATGGTCGGAAATGGTCCCTTTTGGACTCAGAGGTGAAAAAGTACTATTATCCGGAACATGTGATAATCCGGCTCGTTGTCCTTCCCATACAGTCCGGATAGTCGAGTGGAGACAGTACTCTCCTGTATCATCAAATAAATCTCAGGATAAACAATATCCAAATTTGTAACAAAATAGATGACAAATTCCTCGTTCTCATTGACCACAAGCTGAATTTCCAGGGACACATTCTAAATATATATATATATATATATATATATATATATATATATATATATATATATATATATAAAAAACTGTTGCATTCTTTCTAAGATCAGATATTATGTACCTCGCCCTGCCCTGGTGATGCTCTATTACTCCCTCATCTATCAATATCTCAACTATGTTATTTGTGCTTGGGGTTCTACTACCCAAAATCATTTACGTCCTCTATTTACTCAACACAAAGCTGCCTTTAGGACAATATCCAACTCTGGCCCCAGACATCACTCGGTACCCCTACTCAAATCACTGAATATGTTAGATATTGTCACTGCACATCCTCTCATGTGTATTATACATATATTAAACGCTGAACTGTAATGCCAATCCTGATCTCAAAAGCTTCATTGAAGGTTGTAACAGAACCCATGAGCACCACACCAGAAACAAATACCGTTTTGATATTCCAAGAGTACGACTTAATCAAACTTGAAATGCTCTACAAATCAAGGGACCCAGAATGTGGAATGACCTTCCCAATCATGTTAAAGACTGTACTTCTCTCAACCAGTTTAAGATAAAAACTAAGAACTACCTTATAAATTCCCTGTAACCTACCTTACCCCTATATTGTCAACCCATGTCTGTTTTTTTAAACAACGCTGTTTGTCGACCTAATTGTATTTGTGCTGCTTTTTCTGCCATGTTCCACCCTTTTTTTATTTTTATTTGTTCTCAACACATTTTATACTTTAATCATAATTGGTATTAAGTTTTAGTCTGTAATGTTTTTCCTGCCCGAAACGCTTTGTGTAATAGTGGCTTTAGGCATTGTATGTACTAGCTCTATCTATAAATCTATCATTTTTTGTATAACCTCTTGTATGTATGTACTTTACCTTAATAAACATTTATTTATTTCTTTACCTATAATCTTAGATCTAGACCTCTCGTTTCAATTGTGTACTCACCACATGTCCATTGGCTAGATAATAACGAGGTTACCTCTCAAGATTATAGTTTGTCACATGCAGTTTCATCTGTTCCGGACCTTTTGTCAGAGCCAGAGTTGTATAGTGCCCTGGATGAGTTAGGTGTAGATATCCGCAGCATTTATAATTAAGTGCACTCTGCAGTTATTTTGTTTTGTTTTGCAAAATTCATTGCCGTATTTCCACCACATGTGTCTTATTATTACCGTTATATATATAGTATAATGAAGTTTTCTCAACTTTATTTTATGTCATAAATTAGATGCCATTGTTAAGTCTACTGCCATTTGTATTTTTTTTACAGTGCTTGTCATAAAAAAAGTTCATTAATGTTCTAGCAACCACACTGAGGCCAGTGAATCCTGACTGCTATCACTCAGATGTTAGTCTTCTTGATCCAGGTCTTGTATATATAGCTTATAAATATATTGTAAATATATTGTACATTAACAAAAAAAAATCCTCATAATCTAATTTTAAAATTCGTTTGTGGTTGTTAGGTCAGAACTTTTGTTCCATTAATGTAAATAATTGTCTTTAATTTTGTTTTGTTTCCCAAGCACATGCCATTAACACATGTTAATAATTTTGGTTAGGCAATACCTTGAGTTGTATTGTTCATATCTGATAATTAGACATATATATGTTCTTAATGCTCTAGTTTAATTAAAGCATTGTTACCATGATTTTTCACACCTGATCTCCCTTTAATGTTTACTCTGCAAATTTCACATGTAAGCCATTATTGAATGCCAGCGAGGTCCTTTCAGTATCATTGTAACTATATAGCTAGCCAGGGTTTGTCGACAAGGGACATCGACTTGGTAGCGTGTCCGAGAGGTGTTAATACTCAAATTGTATGATGATTGATACATAACCAATCACAGGCGAGTAGGCCTCTGACGTCATGCCAGATAGAGCGGCACCAGCCGTGCTTCCAGCAGGCCTCAGTATTCTTACGAACCCAGAGCAGGTTGGACCTCGGCTGGCCAGTTATACACCTTGTTGCCTCACTCAATAAAACTATTGAAGTGTCTACTGTGTATAACTACAACCAACATACATCCAAGAAGGCAACGAATAGATGCCATTCCCATCCTGTGGGCGGTAATGGACCCAATACCTACTCTGAGGACGGTAATGGACGCCATACGTGTCCTATGGGTTGTAGTTAACCCCATACCCATCCTGTGGGCTGTAGTAGACGATTTACTCATCCTGTCGGCGGTAGTTAAGCATATACCCATTCCGTAGACGGTACTGAACACAATTCTCATGCTGTGGGCGGCAACGGAGGCCATACCCATCCTGTGGGCGGTAGTAGACACAATTTTCATCTTGTGGGTGATTGTGGACCCCATACCCATCCTATGGGATGTACAGTGGACGCCACACACATCCTTTGGGCAGAAGTGGAACATATACCCTTCCAGCGGGCAGTAGTGGACCCCATACTCATCCTGTAAATGATAGTGATCCCCAAACCCATCCTGTGGGCAGTAGTGGACCCCATCCCCATCCTGCAGGCGGTAGTGGACGCCATACTCATCCTGTGGGTGGTAGAGGATCATATACCCATCCAGTAGGCGGTAGTGGACCCCATACCCATCCTGTGGATGATAGTGGTCCCCATACCCATCCTATGGGCAGTTGTTGGGCCCAGACTCATCCTACAAGGGGTATGGACCCCTTACCCACCTAACAGGTGGTAGTGGACCCATCCTACAGTAGGTAGTTGACACTATACCATTCTCCAATTATCTACCTCTGGAAACACTACCAAGAGTCTATCGCCGAAAACATGCCTAAACATAGCAACAAGCAAGGTAGGGGTGCCTCTCGCTCTTTATCCATAACTCAGAGAGATCTGAATGAAACACTGGCAATGTTGCAATCCTCGCCAATGTTGGTAAACACAGCATCCGCTCTCCCTCCTCTCTGCCAGTCCCCGCCTTCAACTCAACTCAAAACTCAAGCTTTAGAATTTATTTAATCTATGGCTCCCTGTACTAACTTCAAACCCTTGAGGAGTAACCCATGTCTGAAGAAACTCCACAACCTAGTGCTCCTGCAATCTGATGCAATTTCGGCCCTCCAGCCACAGTCACCCAACAACAACAAACTATAGACCGCCTCTTTGATTCGCCGACGAACAACAACCAAGAAATTCTCAACTTACATGCTGTTGCAGATGACGCAATGGATCAAATACATAAGAACCAGGCCGAGGAAACCCTCTCAGCTCAAAGTGACTTCCTTCAAAAGCTGGAAAAACAAATAAATCTCCTTCAGATTCTCCAGGCGGTTTCCGAAAACAACCAAGAGCAGCAACAACTTCATGACTCCCTGATAATTAGCTCTACTGATCTACCTGATGAACAACAAGGTGAGAATTGTTGTAACGTAGCCCACACCCTACTTAATTCAAAGATCAAAGTCAATGTTGATATCAAATCAGCTGTCAGGATAGATAAAAACAGTTCCCATAGCAATAGGAGAATGCTCATCAAACTTGCAAATCCCGCTGTTAAGTTTGACCTCATACAATCAGCTGCTAAACAAAAAACGAACCTCTACATAAATGAGTGCCTTACAAAGCAGTGTGGATCCCTCCTCTTCAGGCTGCGTAAAATTCGCAAACTAAACCCTGGTCTTATCAAGCAATGCTACTCTAGGAATGGAACGATCATTGTAAAGAAGTAAAGTACAGGAAAAAGATATGAAATAAAGTGTGACCAACAACTACTGGCCTTCTTTAGTGATTGTGGTATATCTGAAAACCTGAACCCGACCAATGCCAATACTGAAAATAACTCTTTGAGTGTCAGAACCAAACATAACTTAGTCTAACCTAGTCCACGGCGCTGTCTCTGCCTTACCGAACTAATGTTCTCTCATCCATATAAGTTCCTAAGTAATCAGTCAAGTCTCCATGCACTTATGCAAGCATCTACTTTGGTATCATTGTAAAATTTTACTCTTAAATCTAATCTTACCTTATTCTTTTTAAATTTTAAATTTAATTGTACTGATTTAAGTCATTTATTGAAATTAATTATTGAAATGTGACGGTGCCCTCTCCAATTTCTCCCATATGACAGCAGTAAGAGTCATATCAGCTTACCTGCAGGTTCTCTGAGGTGCAGGGAATCTTTTGAGGTATGAGACTTCCAGAATGGTTGCTTATTTGGGGAGAAACTTGCATTTGTAAAGTTGCAGGGAAGTGGAAAAGTCGCACCCTGGGTACAACAAAATGGCGCCCTCTGGGCTGCAAATCCACCATTTTGTGTGCGGCGTCCCGCTGGTCGGTGATTGGCTGGCTGAGGTCACATAACTTCATTGACCAATCAGAGCCCGCCCCTGGGTCTGTGACGTCACCGAGAGACCTGGCCCGCCGCCTGCAGAACGCCAGGCGCTCGGAGATACTTGGCGCTTCGTTGAGAGCGGACGTGCGCCAATTGAGCTCTCGAGTTCCGAGGTCTAGGAGCCTCCTTAAGTGGATATACACAGCCTGACGAGTATATGGTGACTAACAAGGACTTCGGTACTTCAAGGAAGTGCGAGGAAGCCTAATCCAGCGGTGTAAGGGCGCCGAGGACCGTGTGCTAAGAGTCTTGAAGAAGTCGAGAGAGTTACTACGGCTGGAGGAGTGAGTGACTCGCCGTCAGTGTAACTCCAAAGTATTCAGAGCTGTGGTGATTGGATCACGCCCACTAGGAACTCAGAAGGGAGAAGGTGCATCCTGATCCTTGAGTGTGATCTCGGTGAAGGAGTGCTTGAGGGGACGACGTGTGCAGTGACGACTGGACGAGCTAATGCCCAGGAACTTCACTCAGGGAATGAGCACAGAGATGACGGGGATCTTCACGACGCCTATGGATTGGTGATGCTTCTAGAATGCTCGGAACAACGCGAGGAACGGAGTACCCAGCGAACAGCGACAGGAGCCTAGGTATCTGAGGACAGGATATGTTAAGGTAGATTATTTTCCCTCCCATATTTCCCTTGGTTGTTAGACAAGATAGGCCTATTATTATGTTTTGGCATTTATTAGAGTGCATATAAATCATAGTAGTATATTAGGCTGTGGGACAGCTCGTATATATCATTCTACTGAGTGGTGAAGACAGCGTGTGGCCGGCCCGTGAAGGACTGAGGAGCGACGTGGATGAAGCTGCCCAGTGAAGGGGGCAGTGATCCCTTTATTCATCAGCTGATGCAAGCTGCTGGCGGCCACCAGAGAAGCGCTGCTGTCACCATTATTATTATTATTTCCATAAGTTCATACATGTATCTCGTGTGTTGTAATTTACTTTGAGTAAACTTTTTATTATTTTATCACTGCTTTTGGTGTAACCTCCATCTCAATGAGCTTTGTGATTAATAACATGATTACACTGTACTGTTACTGGCATGGCATAGAGAGAAACTCTGTGCTGGCAACACATTAGATTTGAACACTGGTACTGGCATTCCCTAAAGAGTGACCCTGAGTTGGCAACACGACTTTACATTTGAGTTCTAGTACTGGCAGCATACAGTACGATCCAAGGCTGCTGTAAATATATTATATTCGAATTAACAGCGTTGCTGGGGCGCTGAGAGAATTACCCAGCTGGCGACCAGAAGGTAAGAGGTAGAAGTGAGGCTATGGCCGGAAGTCCGGCAAATTCTCTGCACGCATAGGTGGGCATGCCCGGTGGGGGAGTAACATACTGCAGGATTGAGCTTAGTGGTGTCGGCTGGGCCTTCTCCTCTCCCCCTTGGGTCTAAGGTCAAGTGGTGACCGGTCTTGAGGCATGACTAGGAGAGCTCCCTGGGGGTGATATGTGATACCATAGTGGAGGGAGTGAAGTCCCACGGCGTGAGGTTATAGGGTCAGAAGCACGATCCCCCGCATGATGAGGTTTAACTGTAACCTCATGTTACACAAGGCCAAGGTGAGCGACGCGTGACAGAGCTTATTTTGTTTTCACAAGTTCATACTAATTATAGGTTTAAAACTAAGCTAAATAAAATTAATTATCTTTAAGATTATTTTACTTTACAATCATCATTTGTCTCATTATTTTGTTGTTATATATTAATGTAGACAGTCTCTACTGACTTTTTGTTTTCTCCACCAAACTTGTGGAGAAAACCATGATAGCCTTCATGGCTATCTAGTGATCTTTATTCTACTTCTAATTGCTTCTATTTTTTAAGCACTTGCATTTATTGTTGTGTTTTGCTATAATAATTCTCTAATTACAACAGATTTAGTATTTATGTAAGCATCTACCTTAGTGTCATAGTAAAATCCTACTCATAAATATAATCTTACCCTGTTATTTGATTAAATTGTAAATTTATTTGTAATTTGATTTATACATCATTTACTGTAATTAATTATTGAGCTCATTTTGTTTTCTTAAGTTCCTACCAATTATAGATTCACAACTAAGCTAAATAAAATAATTTATCTTTAAGATTATTTTACTATACGATTATTATTTGTCTTATTTATTTTGCTATATTTTAATTTTTTCAGTCTACTGTTTTTTTGTCTTCTCTCTTAACCTAACTTCTGTATCCTTCCTGGCTATCTATGGTGATCTTTACTCTACTTCTAATTGTTTCTATTTTTTGTGTACTTACATTTATTGTTGTGTTTTGCTATAATTACTTTCTATTTACAGTAGATTTAGTATTTAACTGTTCCTGTAATTGCTTGTCTTATTGTATCGTAACATTTTTGCATCTATATGCATACGGATATTGATCTTGATCGAAATCTTCTGTCTCATATCTACACCAATCAGCATATTGATCATCATTATTGCAGGTATTACACAGCAAATCTTGCAAAAACCAAACTCCTAAATATCACCTGCTTATCAGTTTACAACCAAAATGTTAGGTCACTTGGTAAACATTTTGATGATATAAATGCACTACTCACAGCACTAGGTACTAAATTATCATTCATCATTTTAACAGAAACTTGGCTAAGTAAAGACCTTACCCAACTCTACAACTTAGCTAGTTATAAAGCCATTCACAACTGCAGGCCTAATAAAAAAGGAGGTGGCACAGCAATATATTACAAAGATACCTTCATCTGCAATAGTGTCATTAGTGACAGAGACAACTATTGTGAATACCTTTGCCAAGTTCTCCAGTAAATCCCTTAAATCCTCCCTGACTATCGGTGCCATCTATAGATTTCCTAATACCAACATAGTTTCATTCTCAGACAACGTAAGGAATCTTATCATAAATAACAATCTCAACACAAAATCGCATCATTCTAGGAGGTGATTTCAATATAGACCTGGGTCTACAAAAAAACCCTCAAGTTGACTATTTCCGTAACAGCATGAACTCCTGTATGCTAATCTCCACAATCACCAAGCCCACTTGAGTCAATCAAACATCTGCCACTATCCTGGATCACTTATGGACTAATATAACAGCTCCCCTTACATCTGGTGTAATCTATGACAGAACAACAGACCACTATCCTACCTTCCTCATAGCAAACATGGACATAACACCACCAGAAATCAAGAAACTCTCATTCAAGCTACACAGTGAATGAGCTTTAGGCAATCCCTCAAATGCACTTTACAATAGTAACTGGGAATCTAAATTCAATAATACTCACGATATAAATTCGTTAGCTAACCTCTTTCTCTCCAAAGCTCTAAGCCTCTACAACACTCACTGTCCCCTCCTTACCAAACAATTAACTGACAAAAGAATAAACAATCCGTGGTTCACAAGTGGCATACTCAAATCAATCAACAAAAAACATGAATATGAAAAGAAATTTAGCAATGGCCTAATTACAAAGGAAGTAGTTAAAAGGTACTCATCAGTGCTTACCAGTATCATAAGAAAAGCTAAACTTTCATATTATGAGACTAGATTCAAAGAAGCAAAAGGCAACATGAAAAGCACATGGAATACCATCTCTAACATCCGGGGAATTAAACAACACTCCCACAACCAGATAACACTCTCTAAGGACGGCTTTACTCCGTCAACTGATTTAGAAATGGCAAATGAATTTAATAGCTTCTTTTCATAGGTTGGTGCTAACCTTGCCAGTAAAATCCCACGGACTCAGACACATATCTCTCAGGTAGCTATCCAAACTCTTTCTCCTTTCACCAGTCAGCCCGACAGATGTTGTGTCCATCATACACTCACTAAAAACCAGAGCTGGCAACATCAGTGAAATCCCATCCATTGTATACAAGAGCGCCTCACATGCCCTTGCGCCACTCCTAGCTCTGCTGTTCAACAAATCCGTAGTGTCATACCTTCCCTGACATCCTTAAAAAAGCAAGAGTAACGCCAGTTCATAAAGGCGGTAATCCGGCAGACATAAACAATTATAGACCAATATCAAACCTACCCAGTTTGCTGGGTAGGCTACCGACCGGCTACCCAAGGGAGCCGGTCGGCCGAGCGGACAGCACGCGGGCCTTGTGATCCTGTGGTCCTGGGTTCGATTCCAGGCGCCGGCGAGAAACAATGAGCAGAGTTTCTTTCACCCTATGCCCCTGTTACCTAGCAGTAAAATAGGTACCTGGGTGTTAGTCAGCTGTCACGGGCTGCTTCCTGGGGGTGGAGGCCTGGTCGAGGACTGGGCCGCGGAGACACTAAAAGCCCCAAAATCATCTCAAGATAACCTCAAGATAAGAAGATAACCCATACTATCAAAAATATTTGAAGAAAATATCTGCAAACAGCTCTACCTCGTAAAATTTGACATATTTAGCCTCTGTCAGTTTGGCTTCCGCTCCAAAAAGAGTACCAACGATGCAATTATTAGTCTCCATGATATAATTTACTCAGCCCCTGACAAAAATGAGTTTCCGATTGGACTCTTCATTGACCTGAGAAAGGCCTTTGATACTGATAATCACAACTGCCTTCTACATAAACTCCATCATTATGGAATCCGAGGCCATGCCCTGGACTATATCCAATCCTATCATAGTGATAGACACCAATGTGTAGCCATCAATGATTTAACCTCTCCCACTCTACCATTAACCGTTGGAGTGTCACAGGACAGCATCTTGGGATCTCTCCTATTTCTTATATACATTAATGATCTGCCTAATGTCTATAACATTCTGAAACCTATATTGTTTGCTGATGACACTACCCTCATCTACTCTAACCCCAACCCACATACACTAAATAATGTTGTTAATAATTAACTAAAAGAAGTCCACTTATGAATGTCAACCAACAAACTAACACTTAACATAGAAAAGACCTACTACATCTTATTTGGAAGCAAATCAACTAATGCAATTCAGCTTCAGTACTGTGACAACACTCAGCCCCTTTGTTTAACACCCTAAACATGCTAAACATGATCTCACTCCACAAATTCTCTTGTGTCAACTATATTTACAAAACCCTGTTCTTAAATGCAAATCCTGCTGTGAAACTCTCCCTGCACAGATGTAATAGAACCCATTATCACCAAACCAGAAATAAATATCTCTTTGATATCCCCAGAGTCAAACTTAATCTGTGTAAACACTGCAAATAAAGGGACCCAGTCTATGGAACTCACTCCCTAATGAATTGAAAAGCTGTCCAATTTTTGCGTCATTCAAAAACAAAACTAAAAAGTTCCTAATTTCATCTTCATAGTTTTTACCTTGTTGCTTTAAAATTGCACTGTATCTAGTGCTACCCAATCTTAATGTACCCAATCCGAACAACTCTACCATTGTGATCATTGCTGTCTTCTTATATGTGCTATCAATTTGCTGTATGGTGCCTATTAATCTTTGTTTAAATTACCAATCATGCTGTCAATGTAATCATTCAGAGCTTTAATATACCAATGTGCTTTAATATACTTACTAATCTCACTCTTCTCATTTTTTTTCTTGTAATGTATTTTTAATCATTTTATTAATTCTGCTGGAATTTGCCTACTTAAATTTATCTGTTAGATTAAGGGCCTGCCCGAAACGCTGTGTGTACTAGTGGCTTTACAAGATTGTAAATACCATGCTATGTATTCTCACAAACCCAATGTACGTTCTTGTATACATATAAGTAAATAAATAAATACCATCCTATTTGCAGTAGTTTACCCCATAAACATTCCAACGTAACATCGTTTTTTGTTGACGTTCCAACAATTCATTCTTTAAAAATTATTAAAGCACCAACTAGTGTACATAATGTTGATTGGCGAAGCACTTGTATTCTATGTAATAAATTATAGTGCTTATTATAATTTAATTGCTTATTATAATAAATAATTATACCAATCTTATTAAATTGCTTATTATAATAAGCAATTTAATTGCTTATTATAATAAATAATTGAACCAATCACAACTCTTCTGCTGTCTACGGTGATGGACGGGTACTGTGAGACGTAAATTGATGGACGGGTACTATGATGGACGGGTACTGAGACGTAAATTGGTACGTGAGGAAGAGTTTGGGTCTTGAAAAAAATATATTTGGGAATATACCACATATGTACTAGTTCATAAGCAATATATTGATTATTAGCAATAAGTTATATATGTGCAATCTTGTGCGGGAGCGGGTTGGGTAAGTGTGGGAATCCCTCTGGTACTGTGTGGTAAGTGTGGGTACCCCTCTGGTACTGTGTGGGTACCCCTCTGGTACTGTGTGGTAAGTGTGGGTACCCCTCTGGTCCTGTGTGGTAAGTGTGGGTACCCCTCTGGTACTGTGTGGGTACCCCTCTGGTACTGTGTGGTAAGTGTGGGTACCCCTCTGGTACTGTGTCTTAAGTGTGGAGACCCCTCTGATCCTGTGTGATAAGTGTGGGTACACGTCTGGTACTGTGTGGTTAGTGTGGGTACCCCTTTGGTATTGTGTGGTAAGTGTGGGTACCCTTCTGGTCCTGTGTGGTAAGTGTGGGTACCCCTCTAGTAGTCTGTGGTAAGTGTGGGTACCCCTCTGGAACTGTGTGGTAAGTACTCACCTAATTGTGCTTGCGGAGGTTGAGCTTTGGCTCTTTGGTCCCGCCTCTCAACTGTCAATCAACTGGTGTACAGTTGCTATGAGAGTCGCTATATGAGTCGAGTCGACATATAGGAGTCGCTGACGCTGTTGCTGGTGAGTGCTCGCTACGCTCCTCACTCTACGCTGTATTTCAGCCCTTAAACTACCGCCAGATGATGTAGACTACCACCTACAGGCAGCTAAGTACATGGAGTCCAAGCATGTCATAGCACATTCAAAGTAACCAACCCAAATCGACTCATTCCAGCGCAAAACTAAATTCAAAACAATCCTCTCTGGCTGTGAGTACCAGTGCCTGCTGCCCGCCTCTGCCCACCACCGCGCTGCCTGATGCAAGTTTCCACCACAATAATAATAATAATAATAATAATTTTTATTTAGGCAAAGGTACATACATAAAGAGATTTTACAAAGTTTGTTGGCTTTATAGATAGAGCTAGTACATACAATGCCTAAAGCCACTATTACGCAAAGCGTTTCGGGCAGGAAACTTTTACCCCAGTCATCCTCGACCTATCATGTCTCCCAGGAACAGGATTGTGCAGGTAAATAAGAGCAACAAAGCCCCTAACAAAGCATCCATCCCGACAAATACTGACAGTCATCGTGTTTCTCCCTCTGGAAGCTCTGGGGCCTGTGGTGGCGGTGCTGCTCTCCCCTCCACCCCATTGAGCCAGGGAGCTGTGTCCCCCAAATCATCTACTATTACCATTCTTACATCCTAGTTTATGAAATTCAAGTGTGCTACTGGTCCCTCACTAGATTTTCCTAACTGGGCCGATAATCAGTGGTACAAAAAGTTGTGCTCAGTCCTTGAGGCTCAAAATGCGATTATCCTGAATCTTCAAACTGAAAACCAAGCAAACCGTTCGAACCTCCATCATCAACAACAATAAATTACCCTCCTCCGTGAGGATATTAGAAACTTAAGGGCTAGCTAAGATCAACTCCAGCATGACTTGAATGATCTCCGTTAGGAAAACTGTGGGTTTTTCTTTTTTGCTTTCACGACTGCAATGCGTACGTCGCCAATGTACATGTGGCAGACGCTTCACGATGCTGTCGGAATTTGCAGAATAGAAAATACGAGAGCAACCGTACAGGGCCTGGGAGCAAGGTCGAGTTAGAGTCCTTGAGGGTCTCTTCTCAGACTAGCCTCACCTGGTCCTGCTCCACGTTGGTCGTGGGAATCTCCTCAATGATTTAACACTTTAAGGGACTCCTAGGGTCCTCATCACATTTATAGTTTGTGACTTATAGGCAACTCGGTGTTGAAGACACTTAGAGCTGAAGGCTTGTGTACTATTGCAGTATTCAGAAGTGGTTCACCGGAAACACCGCATAAAGCTTAACAGTAGTATATTTACTAACTTAACCACTAATACACAGGGTGCTTGATTTACTTTAGATTGGCGTCAGCAAAGCTATGGTTATATTAGCGAGACTCTTGACGTCTGGCTAAACGACTCGTATCCACTCGTGGCGAAACACCTAACTTAACACAGTTGACAGCCAATCATTAACACGGCAACCTAACTGCCGGTATGCAAAGGGATCACAAGAGTTCCAACCGGATACTCGGTAATGATGATATGCAATAAATCAACAACTACACTGTCAATGGAACAGGCAATAACATGCACAATAATAATGTCACACAATAACTTAATGTGTGGTGTATGTGAAGCTCACATTCACAGACTAGTGAAATGCCGTGATACCACACAGATAACCACGCATTCACCGTCGATTCACCTATGACCTGTGACAGGTATGAGAAGGTGAGAACTGTGGTTGATCCCTCAGATCAACACAGACACAATAAACAACGACAAGATCTTGTACTTACAGATAGGTACCTTTTCCTTACTCACTCAGGCACATTTATACAAGCACTCGTAGGTGGCCTGACAGCTGGCTTCACTCGTAGACACGGAGGGTACTTGCAGTAGGGCGGGCTGTATGCTTAACAGACAGACACCCGCACACACACTGGCTCTGGCGATGAGTAAAGTGGTGACGTCACGTAGTAGTGAGGGCGGCGGCGGGCGCTCGAGGTACTGGAGTACTGGGGTACCCGCTCGGGAGGAGTGGCGGCGGCCGTGGTAAAGTCACACACACAGGTTACTTAGGCGGCAGCACTGCCTTAGTTCACTCTTAAGTCACTCACAACGATCTTTGTCACCAGGGGTTACCTGATACCAGTCTGTTTCGCTCTGGAGATTTGTCACTTTAGGCTTCTGAACGATATATTCACACTCGTGATTCTGGGCGAGTATGGTAGTATATCGTAGAGACGCTGAGTTAACTTGACGGTGAGGAATAGACGGTGTTCAGTCTATTGGCCGGTAGAACAGAACACGTCCACTTTGCTAGAGATCCCTCACAAGAATGCCTGAAGCTCAGGGCGTCTTGTGGCACACACAAGGGGATTACATTTTGACCAATGGCATTGCAGCAAATGAGCGGGAACCAATCATATTAGCTCGTTCGATGAGCAGTAGCAGGAGTGACGTCATGAACACGTCACGACCACGTCATAGCTGTTATTGTCCATCGCGCCGGTTGATCCCAGAAGTCAGACGCCGCTAGCGTCTCCCCTCTGTCCCATGCTCCACCACCGATGCACTCACTGACCCTTTGGTGACAAGTATGCTTAACTCCCTGTATCTACTTCCTGCCTGGACATACGGCGGCCTCCATTTTATAAGAGTGTTCCTGGTTAAGTGGGCATTCTGGAGATACCCAACATACCAGGTCACTATCCAGGGTTAACAGAAATAGGACCTTGTGCACAAGATCGGTGCACTGTGCACAGCAATGAGCCATTCCAGTCAGCTGTGGGAGAATCTAGAGAGACTCTCTCTCACAAAAACATTCGTCAGAAATCTGATGAAACCATAATAAAACAAGAGGAAGCTCTCAGCAAAATGACTGTATGTATCAATACATTATCCGCCCAACGTTCTGTCACCCAGGATGAACAAGATCAGCAAAAGCTGCTTGACTCTGTAGTTGTGTCGTCCCAAGCTATTCCAGTGGAAAGCGAAGGTGAAAAGTGTATTGAAATGGTTCAGGATCTCTTAAAAAATCAATTGCAGGTCACTCTAAACAAAACAGACATTATTACTGCCTTCAGAGTAGGCCAAAAAAACCATCAGGACAAAACCAGCGGAAAATTCGCCTGAAGCTGGCTTCCCAGTCCACGAAATCGCATCTTGTCCGGACAGCTGCATCCCAACGACAGGGAATCTACATCAACGAGTTCTTGGCTAGAAAGAGACAGCACCTCCTCTACCGTCTGCGTCAAATCCGTAATCAAAACCCAGATGCGATTCATCAGTGCTTCGTTAGAGATGGCTTGATTAAAGTAAGAAAGACTTCAGTAGGTAAAATGTTTACAATTGCTACTGAGGATAACCTCAACACTTTCCTCACCCAATGTGGTTTGTCTCACCATAATATCACTACCAGTGAGTCAACATAATTAACCCCCCCTTGTCACCTAGTGCAGGCTAGGTAGCCTAAGTCTCTTTGTTTCACTTCTTAAATTAATTTTTAATTTACTTTTTACTAGTCATTTATTGGACTTAATTAACTGAGTGCATTAATATTTCTTTAGATCTTATTAATTATACGATCATAACTAAACTACTTATAGTTAATAATCTTTAGCTTAAATTTGCCTATGTTTATTATTCAACTTTTTTCTTTGATTTCATTTATTACCTAGGTTGCCTAGCATCGCCATACTGCCTTACTCCATTGTGCCCCTGGCTTTGCCTGTGTCTCAAAATGCAAATTATTACTTACAGTGTACCTGAGGAGTACCTGTAAGCCCCTTGTAAGCTACCTCATTTTTTTTTTAATTTTGTGTTTGTTTTGTAGTCTTGTTATATATTTCTCCCCCTTTTATATCAAAATTCTATTTTGTAATTGTCATTCTTGCCTTGTTTTCCTACAACCAGCCTTTTTATGCAGACAAGTATAGACCCAGAACTAAACCTCTTGTCCACTATCTATGACAATCATCACTTCAGTGATCAAAATTGCAGATATTTTACAGCACATGATGTAAACAATGTATTAACACATAATCACAATATCTCTGTAAACAACTTGAACGTTAGATCCCTCGGTAAACACTTTAATGATGTTAGTGCCTTGATTGAAACTATTGACAACAAATTCTCTTTTATTATACCTACTGAAACGTGGTTAAAAGAGGATACTACTCAACTCTTTAACATGCCTAACTACTCGGCAATTCACAACTGTGATCAAATTCAGAGAGGGGGTGGTACTGCTCTTTACTACCACCAAGAACTAACATGCTTAAAAGTAATTAGAACTAGCGACTGCTGTGGGGAGTATATCTTCGCCAGTTTCCGAGTCAAAGGTGCTGAGTCTGTCCTGTCTGTGGGTGCAGTCTATAGAATTCCTAACACTGATGTGTCCGAATTCAACTCAAACCTTAGAAATCTAATACTAGATAACAGACTGAACAAAAACCATCTAATTATCGCAGGGGACTTATCCCGCTTACTTCAGGGATAATCATCGATAGCACTACAGACCATTACCCCACATTTCTCTTAACTAACATTAACATACCACCTCTAGAGACAAGGGAGTTAAGCTTTAGGCTGCACAATGAAACTGTTATAGGCAATTGTATAGCTGCTGCTGCTAATGTCAACTGGGAGTCCGAGTTAGGTAACATAGGGGACATCAACCTAGCAGTGCAATCTTTTCTTCAAAAACTCTCAGCCTTTATAACACCCACTGTCCTATGCTAATGAAACAAGTCACAACCAAAAGGCTAAACAATCCTTGGCTTACAAAGGGAATACTTAAATCCATTAATAAAAAACATGACCTTGAGAAGAAGTATTGGTTAGGAACCGTCTCCAAAGAATTTTCAAAGAATTACTCGTTATTGCTATCTAAAATAATTAGACAAGCCAAAATTAAATACTACGAGGATAAATTTACCCAAATAAAGAGCAACATTAAAAAAACTTAGAGCACAATTTCACAAATATTGGGATCAAAGAAAATTTTAAATTATAAACCAACACTCCTGTCCAATAACGATGGTCAGCTTTCAGCCTCTGATTCTGCTATTGAGTTCAATTGGTTCTTCTCTTCCATTGGGTCATCCCTTGCAAATGATATTCCATCCTCCAGTACTGATGTTAAGGACTATCTTACAGGTAACTATCCACAGTCTCTGTACCTAAAGCCTATTAATTCCACTGACGTTAATGAGATAATCCTTTCCCTTAAAACCAAGTCTAGTGCCCTAGAGGAGATACCAACTTTAATTTACAAAAAAGCCTCCAGATCTTTAGCCCCTGCTATTGCATTGCTCTTCAACAAGTCACTTGAACTCCAAACCTTTCCAGATATTCTAAAAAAATCGAGAGTAACCCCCTGTCCACAAATGTGGTGATCTCACAGATGTTTGTGAGGGAATGAAGATTCCTTCAGCTAGTTTTCCTAGTTTTCTAGATTAGGCTAGTCGCTGTAGGGACTCTAGTTAAGAAGTTTTCAAACTAACATACACTAGTGGTGTGTTGCATGAAAGCTCATGCTATGGACTATCATTTGTGGCTAGCCAGAAGTCTATGATTACTCTGTAGAGGGAGTTACAGACTTTTCCTGTTTCTGTGAAAATAGGATGGGAGTTGAGAGTGAGTGGTGTGAGAGGATACTTGACTAAAACCGTTAGAGGTGGTGGGGACAGTGGGGTGTATGTCGCCCCCCTCCCCACCATGTGAGACATCGCGCCAGTCCTAGGCCTCCCCCTCCTTGTGACGTCATGGGACGCCGCAGGGTGAGGCCGTCTGTGATTGGTTTAGGCATCTCTGCTCCTAGCTAAGTTTTGGCGTGAACAGCTGTGATTGGGAGCGGCACGAGGGAACAGTGCCGGCTTAGTGCTGATTGGTCAACATAAGTAGGGGGGAGAGATGGGCATTTTGAGTTCCCTTAGCCTGCCAAATAGTCAGTTTGAGCTGGGGCAACAAGCTGGAAGGGGTGACTTTTGGGTGGGGGTGGCAGCCTGCCACCTCCACCCCCCGTTAATCGCTGTGTCATCCCGATTACGCATAGTGCATGGCACTCCTGCCATCCTGGTTGTGTCAAGGCCCAATTTGCGTGAAAGTGGGGCCGATGAGTACGGCAGGAGCAGTAACAAACTAAGAGACAGTTACAGTGTTAACCCATGAGGCAGCAGGCCTCATGGTGTATCAGATTGATCCCTCATCCCTCGGGTCTGAGTATCCTGTCTAGTGTTAATGGACAATTGGTGGAATAAGGGCAGTGTAATTGAGGTGTTATTACAGGCCCCTGTTGGACTTTAAATTCCACCTTGTTGGGTCCGCCATGTGGTGACGCCGCCGGCCACCTTGGCCAGCTGCCCAGGAGGGGGGGGGGCACCCTCCAGGCCACCCTGGCCAAACCCCCACCCCACCCCGCGCGCCAGCTCAGCCCGGGTGGGGTGCTGTGACGTCATGCGCTACCTGTGGCCACCCCCTTAGGGCCACGAGGTGGACACTTGTTTTGGCCACATGCTTTGGCCACTTTCCCTGGACAGCCTAGGGCCACACATAGTCGACACACGAGGAGCGAACTGGGTGTTCTACAGCCAGAGTGGTAGTGACCAGGGAAATGTATGTTGTGTTGAGGATTTAAAGAAACGTAAGTACAATAATCATTGTGTAACAGTGTCTCAGGACTAGTGGAAATTCCGGTAAAAGCTGTGTTGTCCCATAGCCCTGCCAGGCTAGGGAAGCAGCTGAGAGACAGCTATCAGTGGCACGTCCAGGTGTCTGGTAGGGTGGTACCTGGAGATGGATGTTGTACACGGGACCACACTGTAGATATATAGCTATATATAAGTGTGTAGACTGACTCGGGTATGTAACCGGTCAGTGTAGAGATCAACCATATAAATGATCCAGTTGTTGATTCTATAAAATCGTGCAGACTAGATTAAGCCATAGTGCTGCATGTTAATTATATCATTGCAGAGGTAGGCAGGCCAGTGTTGCAGGGATGTCAGTGTAGACCCTGAGATCTGTGTAGTTAGGGATACATTTTTCTGGTGATATAATTTTCATTGATTATGTGAATGCCATGTCTATGTGTTCATTTGCATGTTTTTATGTACTGTGTTGTGTGGTGAGTCAGAAGATGAGATTGCTGACTGATTGCCTAATGATGTCATTAGCATGTGGGGTATGCTGAAGGCATCATCATGCTGTAGGTTTGTGCAGTGTTGTTATCAGGTATACAATATTACTGCCCTAGGAACTGTGTTGAGGCTTTAAGGGGCCTCTTTGATTATTCAGGGGAATTCACAGTACTTAATGAGAGCAAGCAATTGATTTGTTAATTGCCTAATTAAGAGAATTAGTGCCAGCTGTCCGCGTAGCGACGGTGCTTTATATTAACGTAAATTGTCTTGCTGAAGTAGTCCCTTGCAACGGTTGCAAGATAAATGGGGGCAGTAATATTCGTATACTCTTGTTGTTGACAGCCGTGTGTCATTACTGTGTGGGCACAGTAATTAACGAGTTGCAGTAGCCGCAATCGTATGTGGGCGCTGCATTTATGTTGTATTGCATGCCATTGTAGTGTGACCTATGTAACACTGGGGTTACTTTGTTTCTTTAAGTTGTTTTGAGGACTTAAGGATTCAGTGAGTTAATTAGAGTAATTAACTGGATAAGGGGTGCACACTTATTGTTGAGTGAGTGAGAGCTGTTATAGGAGAACAGTATTGAGCTTGTGTGAAATACGTTTCGCGTGTAATTAATTGTCCGTGTGACAACCAATTGACCACTCTAGCTAATTATGTAATTAGCCTTCTCATCATGAATTCACGTAGTGGGAGAGGATCTGTCAGAGTCTGTCAGTATTTGTGTTAACGTAATTTGCTCGGGACTAATTACCTTTCTGGGGTATAGCAATTAGTGGCTCATGATAATTAGTGGAGTAATTAACGTCTGGAGTCTTGAGGACTCAGATGACTCGGTAAAGCGAAGTCATGGAGCTAGCATAAATCGTTATATTAATCATATCCTGTCTGAGGACAGTGGATTAAGATGCATTCATGTTAATTAGGGGAGTAATTAACTCCTCTCCCGTGAATTCACAGTGTTTGATGAGACCTGCTCAGGCAGTGCAGAGTGAGACGTATTTATGTATGATTAATTATCGGTCCTGGTGATAGTTAATTAATTGCTCAGAGTTAATTAGGGTAATTAACACTCAGTAAAGACAATTTTGACACAGACTGTTGAGAAGCTACCAAGTTAGGGTAGGCTTAGTTAACGTAACTCAATTGGGATGTAATTAGTGGTCCGTTTGACCTTAATTAAGAATTACACACTGAATACTTGCAAGGAGTCAAGTGTGATGCAATATAAGAGAGTTTTGAGTTATTGTTAACAAGATGACTTGTGTTAAGAGAGACAAGTGTTAATGATTAACGTAGAATACCATCATGTTGTTGTCTATGAGAGACAATTGTTTGTGATTAACGTAGTACTTTGTTACTGACTGCTGTGATCAGTCAATTAACGTAATTAATCACATAATCAATTTTGTAATTGATTGAGGCAATTTCTTTTGTTTATCGTCTGGTGACGAGAGTAAAGTAACTTAGGGATTGCTGGAGCTGTGTCCCAGAATCCCACCTTGCCTGACTTTGTTTACTGTTTACAGTGCAACTTCTTGTAGGGTGTTGCAAAGAGTGTTCACATTTGGTGTGATAGGGGAAGTCACTGTTGGACTACCCGCCTAGTTACGGGGTTCACTCCTGTTTGGAAGGAGGACCCTTAAGCTTGTGATTATAGTATCTGTTACCCTCAAGCCGTGACAATATTGATTGTTAGCTTGCGCCATCAGTGGGCATCCGTCATTGTTCAGTTAGTTCACTGGTCAGCCTGAAGTGTCAGCAAGATGGAGACTGCTGTCATTTCTCGAGGGGCTGCTGAATAGCTGTGTTGAAATGCCACTGGATGGACATTAAAGTAACGAGGCACTCTCTGTAGTGTAGCTTAGTCTGTGATATATTTTTTTTTATTTGCAATATTGCGTCATCAGTGGGCACACCTGTGTTCAGGTTAGTTCAGTATGCAGCCGCACAGAGAGGGTTGCTATTTAGCTGTTTGTTATCGTGCCACTGGATGGACATTAACGTAATGTAAACTCGGTAATGTAAAAGTTTAGTCTTTTGTTATTAATAAATTGTTATGTTATAGAAAACGGTCTTTGATGTCAACCCTTCAACCATTCTTTTCCACCCATGTTCTGATTTATACGATTGAATGCTGAGGTGATCTTTTGATATGACGGCTGCCATTGGGAATTCGAATTCCAATTCATAGCGCCATATCAAATATAAATATTTGATTATGAGAACCCGTCGGTTACCCTTTATTAGTTTTAACGTCCTGTTTAACTAGGAGGAGCCAGCGGCCTATTGTGGACAGGTTTTCACCCCTAGTGGTGGAGGCCTGGCGGTTTGCTCCCGCTTTTCCTTTTTCTATTGGACTCATGCTTAACTGCCGTGAGCAGCCTTTAAACTTGTAGTCCACATCCTAAGGGAGGTAGGCGTAGAAAAAAATCTCACAATGTTAACAACTACAGACCTATATCAATCCTGCCTAACTTGTCAAAAATATTTGAAAAACTAATCTACAAACAGCTTTATTCTTATCTAGCCAAACACAATATACTTAGCTCTTGTCAATATGGCTTCAGACCCGAAAAAAGCACTAACGATGCACTTATTAGTATGAGTAACTTGATTCATGCAGCACTTGATAAAAATGAGTTCCCTGCTGGGTTATTTGTGGACCTGTGTAAGGCTTTTAGCACTGTCAACCACCAAAACCTTCTTCTTAAATTACATCATTATGGAGTCAGAGGACACTCCCTGCAATACCTCAAATCTTACCTTACTGACAGGCTCCAGTATGTTTCTGTGAATAATTCAATTTCTCCCACCCTACCCATCAACATCGGTGTTCCTCAGGGCAGCATACTTGGCCCTCTCCTCTTTCTCATCTACATTAATGACCTTCCAAATGCCTCTCAACACCTCAAACCAATTCTATTTGCTGACGACACAACCTTCATTTACTCCAGTCCTGACTCCCTTGCTCTAAACGCCACAGTAAATACTGAGCTAAATAAAGTCCATCTTTGGCTAACTGCCAACAAACTCACCCTTAACATTGACAAAACTTTCTATATTCTGTTTGACAATAAATCCTCTAATCAAATAAATCTCAAAATAAACAATACCCAAATTTGTAACAAATTAGATGGCAAATTCCTTGGCGTTCTCATTGACCACAAACTGAATATCCAGGGACACATTCTAAATATATAAAAAAAGTTTCAAAAACTGTTGGCATTCTTTCTTTGATCAGATATTATGTACCTCGCCCAGCCCTGGTGACTCCCTTATCTATCCATATCTCAACTACGGTATTTGTGCTTCGGGTTCTACTACCCAAAATCATTTACGTCCTCTAATTACTCAACACAAAGCTGCTATTAGGACAATATCCAACTCTGGCCCCAGACATCACTCGGTACCCCTACTCAAATCTCTGAATATGTTAGATATTAAGTCACTGCACATTCTCTCATGTGTATTATACATATATAATACACTGAACTGTGATGCCAATCCTGACCTCAAAAGCTTCATTGAAGGTAATAACAGAACCCATGAACACCACACCAGAAATAAATACAGTTTTGATATTCCAAGAATATGACTTAATCAAACTAGAAATGCTCTACAAATCAAGGGACCCAGAATGTGGAATGACCTTCCCAACCATGTTAAAGACTGTACCTCTCCCAACCAGTTTAAGGTAAAAACGAAGCACTACCTAATAAATTCCCTGTAATCTACCTTACCCCTCTATTGTCAACCCATGTCTGTTTTTTTTAAAACAACACTGTTTGTCGACCAAATTGTTATTTGTGCTGCTTTTTCAGCCATGGTCCCCCCATTTTTGTCTTTATTTTTATTTGTTCTCAACACATTTTATTCTTTATACTCAATTAGTATTAAGTTTTAGTCATTAATGTTTTTCCTGCCCAAAACGCTTTGCGTAATAGTGGCTTTAGGCATTGTATGTACTAGCTCTATCTATAAATCGATCAAATTTTGGAAAATCTCTTGTATGTATGTACCTTACCTGAATAAACATTTTATTTTTATTTTATTTATGCCTGAGCCTACTGGGCTCTATCATATCTACATTTGAAACTGTGTATGGAGTCAGCCTCCACCACATCACTTCCTAGGGTATTCCATTTATTAACTACTCTGACACTGAAGAAATTCTTTCTAACGTCTCTGTGGCTCACCTGGGTACTAAGTTTCCACCTGTGTCCCCTTGTTCGTGTCCCAATCGTGCTGAAGAATTTGTCTTTGTCCACCCTGTCAATTCCCCTGAGAATTTTGTAGGTGGGTTATCATGTTTCCCCTTACTTTTCTGTTTTCCAGGAATGTCAGGTTCATCACCTTTAGCCTTTCCTCGTAGCTCATTCCTCTCAGTTCCGGGACAAGCCTGGTGGCATACTACTGAATCTTCTCTAACTTTGTCTTGTGTTTAACTCGGTATGGACTCCAGGCTGGAGCTGCATACTCCAGGATTGGTCTTACATAAGTGGTATACAGGGTCCTGAACGATTCCTTACGCACATTTCTAAACGCAGTTCTTATGTTGGCCAGTCTAGCATATGCCGTTGATGATATTCTTTTGATGAGGGCCTCTGGGGACAGGTTCGGTGTGATATCGACCCTCCAGATCTTCCTCTCTATTTGACTCTTGCAGGATTTCACCTCGCAGATAATGCCTTGTGTTCAGCCTCCTGCTCCCTTCGCCCAATTTCATTACCTTACACTTTCCTGAGTTGAACTTTAGCAGCCATTTTCTAGACCATTCCTCTAGTTTGTCCAGGTCATCCTGTAGTCTCTGTCTATCTTCATCCATCTTGATTCTTCTTATAATTTTTGAATCATCAGCAAACATTGAGAGGAACGAGTCTATTCCCTCTGGAAGATCGTTTACATATATTAGAAATAGAATGGGTCCAAGTACTAAGCCCTGTGGGACTCCTCTGGTGACATCTCACCACTCTGATGTCTCCCCCCTCACCGTTACTCGCTGTTTCCTGTTGCTTAAGTATGCCCTTATCCACTGAAGCACCTTCCCTTTTACTCCTGCCTGTTGCTCCAACTTTTTTAACAGCCTTTTATTGGGTACTGTGTCAAAGGCTTTCTGGCAGCCCAGGAAAATGCAGTCGGCCCACCCTTCTCTTTCTGGCCTAATTTTTGTTGCCTGGTCATAGAATTCTATTAAACCTGTGAGACACGATTTACCATCTCTGAACCCATGTTGGTGGTGCGTTACAAAGTTATTTCCCTCCAGATGCTCTACGAGCCTTTTCCTTACGATCTTCTCCATCACCTAGCATGGTATACAAGTTAGGGAAACTGGCCTGTAGTTCAGTGCCTCTTGCCTGTCACCCTTCTTGTATATTATGACTACGTTAGCTGTCTTCCAACTTTCTGGTAGGTCTCCTGTTTCCAGTGACCTGTTATACACCATAGAGAGTGGCACACTTAGTGCTTCTGCACCTTCCCTTAGTATCCATGGTGAGATTCTGTCAGGCTCAACAGCCATTGTCAAATCCAGCTCCAGCAGACACCTTTTGACCTCATCACTGGTGACGTCAAATTCCTCAAAGATTGCCTGGTTTGCCGCCTCCTCATTTAGTGCAGTGGCTTCTTCTTATTTTATTGTGAAGACCTCCAGAAATCTCTTATTGAGTTCTTCACACACCTCCTTGTTATTCTCTGTGTATCTGTTCTCCCCTTTTTGTAGCTTCATCACTGGTTCCTTCACTGCTGTTTTCCTCCTGATATGGCTGTGGAGCAGCTTTTGTTGGGTCTTGGCTTTACTCGCTTTGTAATTTTCAAACTGTCTCTAAGGCTTCCCTCTTCACTCTGAGGTACTCATTTCTGGCCCTCTGGTATCTCTCCCTGCTCTCTGGTGTTCTGTTATTTCTGTAGTTTCTCCATGTTCTTTACTCAGTTGTTTCGTTATCTTGCATGGGTTTTTTCTGTTGTTTTTCGTTTTTCTCCTTTTGGACGGGGATAAACCTGTCTGCAGCTTCCTGACACTTTTGGGTGACAATATCCATCATGCCCTGCACATTCTTGTCTCTAAGTTCTGTTTCCCATGGTATTCCCCTGAGGAAGGTCCTCATCTCGTCATATTTTCGTCTTCGGTAATTTAGTCTTTTTCCCTCCGATCCCATCCTTGGATAGGTTATCCCTACCTCCACCAAGTACTCAAAAGTCAGTACACTGTGGTCACTCATTCCTATAGGGGCTTCAAATATGACTTCCCTTATTTCTGACTCATTCAGGGTGAATTTCAAGTCGAGTCTAGCTGGTTCATCATTGCCTCTCATTCTTGTGAGTTCCTTGACATGCTGGCTCAGAAAGTTCCTTGTTGCCACTTCCAAGACTTTAGCTCTCCACGTATCTGCACCACCATGTGGGTTCCCATTCTTCCAGTTTATCATTCCATGGTTGAAATCGCCCATGATTAAGAGTCTTGAGCCATTCCTGCAGGCAACTGAAACTGCTCTCTCTATGATATTAATGGTTGCCATGTTGTTCCTATCAAACTCCTGTCTAGGTCTTCTGTCATTTAGGGGAGGGTTGTAAATGACTGCCACTATTATCTTTGGTCCACCCATTGTTATAGTTCCTGTTATGTAATCTCTGAATCCGTCACAGCCCGGAATTTCCATCTCATCAAAACTCCAGTCCTTCCTTATCAGCAGGGCCACTCCTCTCCCTTCCCTCTCTTTCCTTACTATATAGTAGTCCTTTGGAAACACAGCCTCTGTTATGATTCCTGACAATTTTGTTTCCGTTAGTCCTATTACATCAGGGTTTTCTTCTTGCACCCTTTCTGCCAGTTCACTTGCTTTATTGGTAATCCCATCAATGTTTGAGTACATTACCTTAAAGGTCCCTTTCTTATATCCAATTTCATCCTCACTCCCCACAAGTGTAGGAAGTTGTTCCATGGTCATTGCTACTTGGGTAGGCTCATCCTCCTGTGAGGTAGTTGCCAGGGGTTCACTGGGAGGTGGAGTGGGGGATGAAGGGCTTAGGTCCTGCTCAGGCCTGCTTGGGGCAGGAAGAAGTCCTGGGGGTGAGGGGGCAGGGATTGCTTAGGGAGAGGGCACGCCCTCCTGCAGTGTAGTTGACAGGGGTTTGGGGGGAGGTGGAGTGGGGGATGGAGGGCCTAGGTCTCACCTGGGCCTGCTTGGGGCAGGAAGAAGACCAGGGGGTGGGAAAGTAGGCGCTACTTGGGGTAAGAGGAGAGGGAGGATTTGGGTTTTATGATGGGCATTGTGCAGGGGCAAGGAAGGGTTTGTGCTGGGGGATAGGGGGGGCCCTATTGGGTGGTGGGCTGGGGTGTTGCATTTCCCCCTGGGGTTCCTGAGTTGCTGGATTGGGGTTCCCCACTCCCATCTGGGATTCCTGGGTTGGAGACTGAGGTTCCCTGGCTCCCTTCCCTCTCCTTGCATCTTTTTCTTGCATTTGCTGCCCTTACTATCTCGTCTCTCGTCATGTCCCTCTGAACTTATACCTCTTTGTAGTTCCTTGCATACCTCAATTTGCTCTTTTTTACTAGGATGTCCTCTTTGATGACCTAGCTCTTGAATACTACCTTGATCAATCTCTCTTTGTCTCTGTTGTACTGGCCAATCTGGAAAAACTGTTCTATGTCTCGTTCAGCCCCTTCCATTCCTTTCTCCTTTAATATCCCAGCCACTGCAGCTTTGTGTTTAGTCCTCGATTCCTCTCTTGTAGAACCCTCTTGTTCCTTCACACCTACCACTACTACAGCTCTTTTCCTTTCCATTAGCTGGCTTGTGCATCTAGCTGCCTCCTGTGAGGTTACTGCTTTCATTACAACTTCCTTGACTGTGGACATTGCTCCTGGGCTCTTCAGCATTTCAGCAAAGGATGGACCCATTGTAGAGGTCCCTGCCATTGCTACATCTCCTGGTACCTGGGGGATGGTTGCCTGGGCCAGTGTCTGAGGAGGGCCTGTTTTTAGGCTTTTTATTTCCTCTTGCACTGCACTTAGTTCTATCTGCAGCATACATATAGTTTCCCTCAGGTCATTCAATTCCCCACTGATCTCCTTCCATGCCTTAGCAATCATCTCCATGAATGACTCGTCCAGTCCCTCTCCTCCAGCTTCATTATGTTGTCTTACCATCCCGCTTGACCTGTGTGTGTGTACTCACCTAGTTGTGTTTGCGGGGGTTGTGCTCTGGCTCTTTGGTCCCGCCTCTCAACTATCAATCAACAGGTGTACAGATTCCTGAGCCTATTGGGCTCTATCATATCTACATTTGAAACTGTGTATGGAGTCAGCCTTCACTACATCACTTCCTAATGCATTCCATTTGTCAATCACACTGACACTAAAAAAGTTCTTTCTAATATCTCTGTGGCTCATTTGGGCACTCAGTTTCCACCTGTGTCCCCTTGTGTTAAATAGCCTGTCTTTATCTACCCTATCAATTCCCTTCAGAATCTTGAATGTGGGGATCATGTCCCCCCTAACTCTTCTGTCTTCCAGCGAAGTGAGGTTTAATTCCCGTAGTCTCTCCTCGTAGCTCATACCTCTCAGCTCGGGTACTAATCTGGTGGCAAACCTTTGAACCTTTTCCAGTTTAGTCTTATCCTTGACTAGATATATACTCCATGCTGGGGCTGCATACTCCAGGATTGGCCTGACATATGTGATATACAAAGTTCTGAATGATTCTTTTACACAAGTTTCTGAATGCCGTTCGTATGTTTGCCAGCCTGGCATATGCCACTGATGTTATCCTCTTGATACGGGTTGCAGGAGACAGGTCTCGCGTGATATCAACCTCCAAGTCTTTTTCTTTCTCTGACTCCTGAAGAATTTCCTCTCCCAGATGATACCTTGTATCTGGCCTCCTGCTCCCTACACCTATCTTCATTACATTACATTTGGTTGGGTTAAACTCTAACAAGCATTTGTTCGACCATTCCTTCAGCTTGTCTAGGTCTTCTTGAAGCCTCAAACAGTCCTCTTCTGTCTTAATCCTTCTCATAATTTTAGCATCGTCCGCAAACATTGAGAGAAATGAATCTATACCCACCGGGAGATCATTTACATATATCAGAAACGAGATAAGACCGAGTACAGAGCCCTGTGGGACTCCACTGGTGACTTCACGCTAATCGGAGGTCTCACCCCTCACTGTAACTCTCTGCTTCCTATTGCTTAGGTACTCCCTTATCCACTGGAGCACCTTACCAGCTACACCTGCCTGTCTCTCCAGCTTATGTACCAGCCTCTTATGCGGTACTGTGTCAAAGGCTTTCCTTTGTGTGTGTGTGTGTGTGTGTGTGTGTGTGTGTGTGTGTGTGTGTGTGTGTGTGTGTGTGTACTCACCTATTTGTGCTTGCGGGGGTTGAGCTTTGGCTCTTTGGTCCCGCCTCTCAACTGTCAATCAACTGGTGTACATATTCCTCAGCCTACTGGGCTCTATCATATCTACATTTAAAACTGTGTATGGAGTCAGCCTCCACCACATCACTGCCTAGTGCATTCCATCTGTTAACTACTCTGACACTGAAAAAGTTCCTTCTAACGTCTCTGTGGCTCATGTGGGTACTCAGTTTCCACCTGTGTCCCCTTGTTCGCGTCCCACCAGTGTTGAATAGTTTATCCTTGTTTACCCGGTCAATTCCTCTGAGAATTTTGTAGGTTGTGATCATGTCTCCCCTTACTCTTCTGTCTTCCAGTGTCGTAAGGTGCATTTCCCGCAGCCTTTCCTCGTAACTCATGCCTCTTAGTTCTGGGACTAGTCTAGTGGCATACCTTTGGACTTTTTCCAGCTTCGTCTTGTGCTTGACAAGGTACGGGCTCCATGCTGGGGCCGCATACTCCAGGATTGGTCTTACATATGTGGTGTACAAGATTCTAAATGGTTCCTTACACCGGTTCCTGAACGCTGTTCTGATGTTAGCCAGCCTCGCATATGCCGCAGACGTTATTCTTTTTATGTGGGCTTCAGGAGACAGGTTTGGTGTGATATCAACTCCTAGATCTTTCTCTCTGTTCGTTTCATTAAGTACTTCATCTCCTATTCTGTATCCTGTGTTTGGCCTCCTATTTCCACCACCTAGTTTCATTACTTTGCATTTACTCGGGTTGAACTTCAACAGCCATTTGTTGGACCATTCACTCAGTCTGTCTAGGTCATCTTGTAGCCTCCTACTATCGTCCTCAGTTTCAATCCTCCTAATAATTTTTGCATCATCGGCAAACATTGAGAGAAACGATTCTATACCCTCTGGAAGATCATTTACATATATCAGAAACAGTATAGGTCCAAGGACTGACCCCTGCGGTACTCCACTCGTAACGTCTCGCCAATCTGAGACCTCACCCCTCACACTGACTCGTTGTCTCCTGTTACTTAGGTACTCCTGTATCCAACGGAGTACCTTCCCTTTCACTCCAGCCTGCACCTCCAGATTTTTCACTAGCCTCTTGTGTGGCACTGTGTCAAAGGCTTTCTGACAATCCAAAAATATGCAGTCTGCCCACCCTTCTCTTTCTTGCCTTATTTTTGTTGCCTGGTCGTAGAATTCAAGTAACCCTGTGAGGCAGGACCTGCCATCCCTGAATCCATGTTGATGCTGTGTTACAAAGTTCTTGCGCTCCAGGTGCTCCACTAGCTTTCTTCGCACAATCTTCTCCATCATCTTGCATGGTATGCAGGTTAGGGACACTGGTCTGTAATTCAGTGCCTCCTGTCTATCCCCTTTCTTGTATATCGGGACTACGTTAGCTGCTTTCCAAATTTCTGGCAGTTCCCTGTTGCCAGTGATTTGTTATACACCATGTGTGTGTGTGTGTGTGTGTGTTTGTGTGTTTGTGTGTGTGTGTGTGTGTGTGTGTGTGTGTGTGTGTGTGTGTGTGTGTGTGTGTGTGTGTGTGTGTGTGTGTGTGTGTGTGTGTGTGTGTGTGTGTGTGTGTGTGTGTGTGTGTGTGTGTGTGTGTGTGTGTGTACTCACCTAGTTGTGCTTGCAGGGGTTGAGCTCTGGCTCTTTGGTCCCGCCTCTCAAACGTCAATCAACAGGTGTACAGATTCCTGAGCCTATTGGGCTCTATCATATCTTCACTTCAAACTGTGTATGGAGTCAGCCTCCACCACATCACTTCCTAATGCATTCCTTTTGTCAACCACTCTGACACTAAAAAAGTTCTTTCTAATTTCTCTGTGGCTCATTTAGGCGCTCAGTTTCCACCTGTGTCCCCTTGTGCGTGTGCCCCTTGTGTTAAATAGCCTGTCTTTATCCACCCCTATCAATTCCCTTGAGAATCTTGAATGTGGTGATCATGTCCCTCCTAACTCTTCTGTCTTCCAGCGATGTGTGTGTGTGTGTGTGTGTGTGTGTGTGTGTGTGTGTGTGTGTGTGTGTGTGTGTGTGTGTGTGTGTGTGTGTGTGTGTGTGTGTGTGTGTGTGTGTGTGTGTGTGTGTGTGTGTGTGTGTGTGTGTGTGTGTGTGTGTGTGTGTGTGTGTGTGTGTGTGTGTGTGTGTGTGTGTGTGTATGTGTGTGTGTGTGTGTGTGTGTGTGTGTACTCACCTAGTTGTACTCACCTAGTTGTGTTTGCGGGGATTGAGCTCTGGCTCTTTGGTCCCGCCTCTCAACCGTCAATCAACAGGTGTACAGATTCCTGAGCCTATCGGGCTCTATCATATCTTTACTTGAAACTGTGTATGGAGTCAGCCTCCACCACATCACTTCCTAATACATTCCATTTGTCAACCACTCTGACACTAAAAAAGTTCTTTCTAATATCTCTGTGGCTCATTTGGGCACTCAGTTTCCACCTGTGTCCCCTTGTGCGTGTTCCCCTTGTGTTAAATAGACTATCTTTATCTACCCTATCAATTCCCTTCAGAATCTTGAATGTGGTGATCATGTCCCCCCTAACTCTTCTGTCTTCCAGCGAAGTGAGGGTTTAATTCCTGTAGTCTCTCCTCGTAGCTCATACCTCTCAGCTCGGGTACTAGTCTGGTGGCAAACCTTTGAAACTTTTCCAGTTTAGTCTTATCCTTGACTAGATATGGACTCCATGCTGGGGCTGCATACTCCAGGATTGGCCTGACATATGTGGTATACAAAGTTCTGAATGATTCTTTACACAAGTTTCTGAATGCCGTTCGTATGTTGGCCAGCCGATGATGTCGCTGATGTTATCCGTATGTGTGTGTGTGTGTGTGTGTGTGTGTGTGTGTGTGTGTGTGTGTGTGTGTGTGTGTGTGTGTGTGTGTGTGTGTGTGTGTGTGTGTGTGTGTGTGTGTGTGTGTGTGTGTGTGTACTCACCTATATGTACTCACCTATATGTGCTTGCAGGATCGAGCATTGACTCTTGGATCCCGCCTTTCTAGCTATCGGTTGTTTACAGCAATGACTCCTGTCCCATTTCCCTATCATACCTAGTTTTAAAAGTATGAATAGTATTTGCTTCCACAACCTGTTCCCCAAGTGCATTCCATTTTTCTACTACTCTCACGCTAAAAGAAAACTTCCTAACATCTCTGTGACTCATCTGAGTTTCCAGTTTCCACCCATGTCCCCTCGTTCTGTTATTATTACGTGTGAACATTTGATCTATTTCCACTTTGTCAATTCCCCTGAGTATTTTATATGTCCCTATCATATCTCCTCTCTCCCTTCTTTTCTCTAGTGTCGTAAGGTTCAGTTCCTTCAGCCGCTCTTCATATCCCATCCCTCGTAGCTCTGGGACAAGCCTCGTCGCAAACCTCTGAACCTTCTCCAGTTTCTTTATGTGTTTCTTCAGGTGGGGGCTCCATGATGGCGCGGCATACTCTAAGACGGGTCTCACGTAGGCAGTGTAAAGCGCCCTAAAAGCTTCCTCATTTAGGTTTCTGAATGAAGTTCTAATTTTCGCCAGTGTAGAGTACGCTGCTGTCGTTATCCTATTTATATGTGCCTCAGGAGTTAGATTGGGTGTCACATCCACTCCCAGGTCTCTTTCTCGAATCGTTACAGGTAGGCTGTTCCCCTTCATTGTGTACTGTCCCTTTGGTCTCCTGTCACCTGATCCCATTTCCATAACTTTACATTTACTGGTGTTAAACTCCAGTAGTGTGTGTGTGTGTGTGTGTTTATTGTGGGACGGTGGGGGGTGGGGTTAACTGGTGGAGGGATGGAGGGAGAGGAAGTGAAAGGGAGAGGAGGAGTGAAAGGGAGAGGGGGGAGTGAGGGAGAGAGAGGGAGAAGGCGAGCGAGGGAGAGAGGGAGAGAGGGAGATAGGCAGAGCGGGGGAGAGAGGAAGAAGGGGAATCAGGTGGGTGAGGACGGAAGGTCATTCCCGGGGGTGAGGACATTGGCGTGTTTTGGTGAGGTGGGAGTGGGGGCTTATCGGTGGCGGTGTAATGTAACACACAGGTGTAAAAAAACTAGTACCAAGCTGAGACTCTCGAGCTACTTTTTCGTATTTTAACTTAAGTCCAAAGCTAATTATTATATCAAAAACACTACACCTTGTATGACTGACTGTGAGAGGCACTCACCTCCAAGTAAGCAACCCAAAGCACAATTAGGTGATTTATGAAGCGATGTCCACCTAAATTGTTGACGTCCCCGACAGAGCTCCTCTCCACATGGTGGTTCAAATTCTTCCCTTCTCAGCCCGCTGGTGCCACTGTCTTGCCACAGACTCGTTCTTTTTTTTTGTTTAAATCCTTATCCAATGTTATAAGAATTCACTGTAATGCATTATCACTGCGTTGCTGTACCCTTCATATGACCAAAAACTATGTTTTGGGCTCACTGGTACGTAAATATCCCGAGAATATTGAACTAATTCGCGGACCGCCGTCCTACACGTGTGCCTTTCCTGGCCGTCCTGTGTTCCCTGGCCATCCGTCCTGTGTGGTAAGTGTGGGTACCTCTCTGGTACTGTGTGGTAAGTGTGGGTACCCCCCTCTGGTACTGTGTGGTAAGTGTGGGTACCTCTCTGGTACTGTGTGGTAAGTGTGGATACCCTTCTGGTACTGTGAGGTAAGTGTGGATACCCTTCTGGTACTGTGAGGTAAGTGTGGATACCCTTCTGGTACTGTGAGGTAAGTGTGGATACCCTTCTGGTACTGTGCGGTAAGTGTGGATACCCTTCTGGTACTGTGAGGTAAGTGTGGATACAGGTTATTATTACATTACGGTATTATTGTTGGGTTTTAGTGCAAGTTATAACAGCAGGTTGTTATTTTGGCTTCTTGGTTATTGATATTGATGGTGATTAGTGAGGTGGGTTATTATAACACGTCACTTGGGAAGTTTTACAACTGATTGTTAAGTGTGATCATTTACAGAGGCTGGTTGTTGAGGCTAGTTATACCAGGCTATTAGGGAGAGGTTATTTTGGGAAGTTGTTATGTGAGAATATTAAGGCACGTTACTGGTGCACAGAGTTATGAGGAAGTTATTATACAGGGTGTTATAACATGCTTCTGTGTTTTAGAATTTCCAGAAGATATTACATGAAGAAATAACTTTGATGTTATATCTGTATGTTGTTGCATCAGGTTATTATGATGTGTTATTACTGGAGCTTATTAGGGCGAGGTATTAATGTTGGAAATTTCCAACACTGATACATTACTATTATATCATAAAACATCACTATTGTATACTAAGTACAGTAACTATTAACTCTACTAACCGTAGTGCTAACATAAATTAATACTTCTTTATCTTTACCTTTATTGCTAACATTCTCACGACATCGAGAGGCAGGATTGCATCAGATAATGTCTATCTAAACATATTTATTACCAATATGTTAGAGAATTGAAGATGGTTCTCTAATTTTATCAGTATTCCGTGCAATAATTAACTACGGATAATTATAACTCCTAATGATCCAACAACCGAGAGTTGTTAACTGAGATTATCGCTAAATAACAGTTTTATCTGTTACATGCCAATGCTATGGAGAAAATAACAATTCTCTCCATTTCTCGATTAACACCATTTAACGAGAATATGATATTATTTAATTCCCTACAATTGCAACCCTGTTCTCATTAACGCATTACATCAGTAATTACACAGAAAAGAATTCTCCGTGATTCTTTTCCGTGATTAAATTCTATTGTGAATGAGTGAGGAGGGTTGAGGGAGAGGGGCGGAGAGACGCCAGTATTCTTCTTGCTCACGAGCTGCTAGCGACGTTATCAATCACATCGTGCGTCCCGGGAGAGTCGAATTTCCATCAATTCTACGTTAGGCCCTTGCAGTTAATCGGCCTAGGAGCGTGAAATTGAACCAGTAGCGATCTAAGGATTGCTTCGGTGGACAACCAGCAGGTTAAGTGCCTTAGTATTATTTATATCATGAGATCTCTGTATATATTTTTACTGTGCACTGTCCATCGTTACGCCACGTGACCTCCCCAAACAACAAGTACGTCTATAAGGAATTAATTCTATTCCTTCTATTGAATAGTGAGGATACAGGATATTTGGTGTAAACAATTGGTACATTTAGTTGAAATTTCAGCGTGTGTTGAAAGCGGTCGTGGTCCTCTCATTTTCCCTCGCTACACTCAGGCACACGTGTTGCAGCAAGTAGCAGACGACGCCATCACACCTCTACCTCTCCGTTCACTATTACAGCTAAGCAGCTGAATCTTTTTCAGTTATTTCTTTCGTTAAATGACATTAATAATCAATTATTAGTCAAGAATATTTTGTTTATATGATTTGAGACTTATAGCGTAATTTGATAGCCTCATAGATTCAAATGAGAAGGATTTCTTGTTTAACCGTTATATAATCTTCTTGTCACTAACCAACTTATTTAATGTTTATTTGCATATAATTTAGTAGGAATTACTAATTTTATTCGAGGAAGAACCAGCCTCGATGAAGCGTACTGGGAATAATTTACTTCTGGTATTAACCCCCCATTTTGTGAAGGACGGAAAGTTTATTCTCGAACATTAATATATTATACAGTCCATTAAGGTTTAAAGAATAACTTTTAATAGTTCCACTATCCATAGGCACTGGTATTTCAGTCCTTATCCATTATTGTCTTATCTGTTTCCCTTTTCAGTAAAAATAGGGTGGTCCTTCAATTAATTTAAATTAATCTATTAAATAAACTTCAATCGGTAAATAGAGAGTAAGCTTTCTTCCAAACAATTATGTCAAACTTTAACACAAGGTTATTACTTCTGGTTATTACTGCAGGTATTTGCTGCTATTATTTACAATTAGTAATAACCTGAGATCACAAAGACAGATCATTACAGCAGGTTAATACTGCAGCTTCCTACGGCTGATAATTAAGATTTTTCTTTATTCAAATTATAAATGTAAATTTCTAAGACATGTCTTATATATACACCTCACTTAAGGTGTATAAATTACCTAGTAGAGGACTTTATAAATTAATAGGGATGAGTCATGGTCAGTGTGGGGTCACCCGCTGGTGTCACGACGGTCCTCAGGTCAGTGTGTGGGGTCACCAGCTGGGGTCACGACGGTCCTCAGGTCAGTGTGTGGGGGTCACCCGCTGGGGTCACGACGGTCCTCAGGTGTTACGGACCCGAGTCCAGCGTCGTAGCACGTAGCAGTCCGTGGTTACTCTCTCTCTCTCTATTCAGATCATTTAATAGTTGGGGGGAAAAGTAACATCAATTCCTTTCTCCTGCCGCCGCTGTTCATGTATCTTTTTTCATTTCACTTAGACTGACAGCTCACCAGAGGATGGAAGACTAATGTCAATTTTCGCGCCCCCATCATTCTCACTCTTATAACCTTGTAACGTAACACGACCAACATGAGGACATCGTTCTTTGCCCAAATATCATTAATGTAACGTGACCAACATGGTAACATCGTTCTTTACCCAAATAACATTTTAAGAGTAACGAGTAACTTTCGGTCAGATGTCTGAATATTGAAATGTGAACCGTGTTTAGCCCTTACATTCTAAACACAATAAAATATTAGCACAAGCTTGTTTAGTTCTTGTATCACGTAACTTAACGTAACGTTTATTCAACAACTGGTAGACATAACATAATGTAGCTTCATATTCAGTGTGGTAAAACAAACAAACAAACATACACATCGCGGTCAGTCCTCGCTATACCTCAAACGCACCGTTCATTCTCTCTCCCTTAGGTGAGCAGTATTCCCCACGTACAAATTCCAAGCAAAGTAAACATATATAAGACTAATGTAGAAAAACATAGTCTTGATACTATTATGAAATTGACTTGTTCATTATCCCCGAGTTCAAGGCTGTCTCCGTGTCTACTCAATCTCCATACCCCTCTTCATCCAACACCAAATATTGCTGTGCAGACCTTGTGACACACATCAGCATTAGTGCTCATTTCTTGTAACACACAGTCAATGCAGCGTAATGCGGGAAAATAAACTTTCTACTGCTTAAATAAATAACATTTGAAAATGTATGCATGTCTAGACAATCTCCTGTAGCCCTTACATTCTAAACACAAATAAAATATTAGCACACGCTTGTATCGCATTATATCATCATTAAGTAACGTGGAAAACTTCTTTCTGTCTGATGATCAAATAGCATTTTTTAATAAATAACATCAGCCTGGTCTTATGCCATTAGGACTGAATTACACTGTGCGCAACAGTAGACTTGTAATATCTATGACTTGTAATGTAATAACTTGCAAGACAATGTCGCAGAATGTTCAACGTTTAATACTGAAGATGTGAGCGAGACACTTAGTAACATAACGTGGAAATCAACTTTCTGTCTGTTGTCCGAATATCATTATTGAAATGTGAACCCCATTTAGCCAAACCCAATATCTCCATTACATCTCATACCATATAAATATTACGGTCTGCAAGTTTTAGCCCTCTGTAACACATTGTAATGTAACGTAATGAAACTTAAATCAACTTTTTGCAGTCCAAAATGTCATTTTGAAAAAAAGTGAGACTTAGTCCATCTGCATTACATCTCTTACCATATAAATATTGGTGTCTACCAGTTTTAGCCCCTGTAACACATTGTAACATAACGTGGAAATCATCAAATTTCTACAGACCAAAATAACATTTTTAAATGAAAGTATGACTTAGCTCATCTCCTTTACATCTCATACCATATGAATAGCTCATCTCCATTACATCTCCTACCATATAAATATTGGTGTCTACCAGTTTTAGCCCCTGTAACACATTGTAACATAACGTGGAAATCATCAAATTTCTACAGACCAAAATAACATTTTTAAATGAAAGTATAACTTAGCTCATCTCCTTTACATCTCATACCATATGAATAGCTCATCTCCATTACATCTCCTACCATATAAATATTACGGTCTACCAGTTTTAGCCCCTGTAACACATTGTAACGTAACGCTGAAATAAATTTTCTACAGACCAAAATAACATTTTTAAATGAAAGTATGACTTAGTCCATCTCCATTACATCTCTTACCATATAAATATTACAGTCTACCAGTTTTAGCCCCTGTAACAGTTGTAACGTAACATGGAAATCAATTTTCTGTCTGATGACCAAATAACATTATTGAAAATGTAAACCATGTTTAGCCATTACATCCAAACACAAATAAAATATTACCGCAAGCCTGTTTAGTTCTTGTAACACATTATATCGTTACATAATGCAACGTGGAAATCATCTTTCTGTCTGATGACCAAATATCATTTTTTTGTAAATGTAAAGCTTTGTAGATTTAATTTTAAACAAAGGTGGGTCACTAGTCCACAAACTAAGAGTGGTGAGTCAGGAAGAATGACTTTGTGAAATATGCACAGAAGAGTTTGGGGAGACGTGATCACAGCCTACAAATTCTAATATTTTTTTGTTAACTGTGTGATCACGACATATACCTCTTGGTCTCTTGTTCCGCCTCTCACTAGTCAATAAACTCAATTTTGTATCATTTCTCGACTAAAATAGCACTCTGAAACATCTTTGAACTTTATTTCTTCAATGACACGTGCACAGTCATCAAAAGGAATCTCACTACTGTATGGATGTCTTGTGTGTTAAATATACTGACCTTACCTAGCTTATCATTTTTGAGAAACTTATATGTGGTGATCATATCTCCCGAGTCCACGCAAATAACCCACTCCAACCCACATCCATATTGAGAAAGAGAGAGAAGGCAAACATAGCTTGGTTATTGCATCTAGTTTTAAAAAGGGGTAAGAATAAGAAGAGTCATGTTCCATAAAAATACTTTACAGCAACCATTATTTATGTGCAGTAAGAGAGAAACGGGATCCTCACATACAATTTCCAAGCATTACAACGCTATCGAGGTAAGCATAACATAAAAAGACAATAATGTAGTAGTATGCTATTAATCAGCTAGTCAAAACTTAACATAACAGATATGATTTCACAGTTTTAACCTTTGCAAGTTTTTCAATGTTTTCTTTTCACTTGTGCTAAGTGAGTCAGACAAAATGTGACATTTCATTATTAGCCAGGCAATACGCTATTAGCTAGATAGTCAAAACATATAACACGCATTATTTCACATAAAAAAATTTCTAGCAAATATGGTTCCTTTAAGCAGTTCATCACATCAAACACCAGCAGTCCGCGAAATTCTCTTTAGTCAATAATCATCCTTTACAGTATTTCTTGACTAAAATAGCACTCCAAAACATAAGTGGACATTTTTATTCTCACTCTCGCACTTATATTCAATAATTTGTTTCGCAGAGTGACAAGTTATGCTTAGTGACGAGATTTCACGGTGGGCATAGTTTAAGAGAGTTCACAGTGTATTAATTATGGTCATGGATATGTTATGTTATGTTTATGAAGATCATTACTTCTTATTTTTACCAATTTTTATTGCCCCCAGCTTTTCAGTCTTCTCATATTCTTTTCAAATAAAGTTTGCTTACTGTTTTCCAGTAGATGGGCTTCACATTACATATATTAATCAACTTTCAAATTCAGTTCAGTTTCTTTTCAATATCACAGCTTTGTTGTTCCCTTGTCAGTATCTAGTTCAAGACCTCGTATTATCAATGTCATTAATACTACTATCAACCATGTATTGGATGTCTCAGACATTCAGTTAACAACTAGTAAGTGTTTAATGAACGTGGGAATCACTTCACGTGTGCTCATTTTAGTTTAGTTTAAAGTTTTCCATCTTAAATTAATACTACTATCACCAACTATGTATTGGATAGCTCAGGCAATCAGTTAACAACTCAGTAAGTGAAAATCACTTCATGTGAGCTCATTTTTAGTTTAGGATAAGGTTTTTCCATCGTAAAATACTATTATCAGCAACCATTTATTGGGTGGCTCAACCATCCAGTTTACAACTCAATAACTGTTTATTGAACATAGATATCCCTCTATGTGACCTCATTTTTTAGTTAAAAGCTTCTCCATCGTAAACAAAATAAAATATTACTATCACAAACCTTGTATTGACCGGCTCAGTTTACAACTCAGTAAGTGTTTACTGAACGCAAAATCGCTACTTGTGTGGTTATTTAGTTTAAAGTTTGCCAGTCTTAAAAATATTACTATCATCATCAACCCAGTATTGGGCTCTCGGGCATTCAGTTAACCACTCGTCAAGTGTTTACTAAACGTCGAAATCTTTTCCTGTGTGCACATTTTTGTTGAACCCGTCTCCACTCTAAACCGGACCTGCGGTCCGAGTCGGGACCCTAGGTCCTGACTGGTTTGGAGTGGAGGGTTTAGAATGTAAGGGCTATAGAAGATTGTCTAGACATGCATACATTTTCAAATGTTATTTATTTAGGCAGTAGAAAGTTTATTTTCCCGCATTACGCTGCATTGACTGTGTGTTACAAGAAATGAGCACTAATGCTGATGTGTGTCACAAGGTCTGCACAGCAATATTTGGTATTGGATGAAGAGGGGTATGGAGATTGAGTAGACACGGAGACAGCCTTGAACTCGGGGATAATTAACAAGTCAATTTAATAATAGAATAAAGACTATGTTTTTTCCACATTAGTCTTATATATGTTTACTTTGCTTGGAATTTATACGTGGGGAATACTGCTCACCTAAGGGAGAGAGAATGAACGGCGCGTTTGAGGTATAGCGAGGACTGACTGTGATGTGTATGTTTGTTTGTTTGTTTTACCACACTGAATATGAAGCTACATTATGTTATGTCTACCAGTTGTTGAATAAACGTTACGTTACGTTACGTGATACAAGAACTGAACAAGCTTGTGCTAATATTTTATTGTGTTTAGAATGTAAGGGCTAAACACGGTTCACATTTCAATATTCAGACATCTGACCGAAAGTTACTCGTTACTCTTAAAATGTTATTTGGGTAAAGAACGATGTTACCATGTTGGTCACGTTACATTAATGATATTTGGGCAAAGAACGATGTCATCATGTTGGTCGTGTTACGTTACAAGGTTATAAGAGTGAGAATGATGGGGGGCGCAAAAATTGACATTAGTCTTCCATCCTCTGGTAAGCTGTCAGTCTAAGAAATGAAAAAAGATACGTGAACAGCGGCGGCAGGAGAAAGGAATTGAGGTTACTTTTCCCCCCAACTATTAATTTAAATGATCTGAATAGAGAGAGAGAGAGAGCGAGAGAGTAACCACGGACTGCTATGTGTATCCCATGCAGTTGTGTTTACAAATTCACTCTATGCAAATTAAGGGACCTAGTCTATGGAACTCACTCCCTAGTGAATTGAAAAACTGTAAAACTTTTGCCTTATTTAAAAGCAAAACCAAAAAGTACCTAACTTCATCTTCTTAGTTTCCTACACTGAGCTTTAAATTTGCTCTGTACCTAGTGTTACCCAATCTCCTAATTTTTATGTAATATCAAACAACCTTATCATTGTGTTCATTGCTGTCTTCTTTTATGTGCTAGCCATATGCTGTATTGTGACTACCAATTTTTGTTAACTACCATTCAAGCTGTCATTGCAATCAATCTTATATTGTTTCTGCTGTATTGTGCCTACCAATTTTTGTCAACTACCATTCAAGCTGTCATTGCAATCAATCTTAGCTACCTATGTGCTTTAATATACTGTACCTACAATTTTCTCTCTTCTTCTTTTTTTTCATTTCATGTAACTGTTATCAATTTTTTGTCTATAAATTTTGCAAGTATTTACCTCCTTAAAATTTTCTTAGATTAAGGACCTGCCCGAAACGCTGCGCGTGCTAGTGGCTTTACAAGACTGTAATTACCATATTTGTATCCTCACATTCCTTATGTACATTCTTGTATATGCATAAATAAATAAATAAAATAAATAAATACAAAAAAATTATGATTTGTTATAATAATAAGATTGAAGACCACCTTATGATTCTCGTTACTCTTAAAAAAATTGCTATATGAGCAAAGAATGATGATACCATGTTGGTCAAGTTGCGATACAAGGTTACACATATGATCAGAAATAATACTAAAGGCTTTGCACAGAACATCCGGTCTGGGAAGGGTGAAGTGATGCTTGATGGTTTGGGCTTGGAAGGGGAGTGTGAAGGGGGTTGGGTTTGGTGGGGGTGGATGGGGAGAGGGTAAGGTCATCCCACTACCTCGTCCATCTCACTACGCCTCAATCCATCACGAAGGTTAGACCCTAACGAGGCGGATTGATGTTTCACTCATTCAGGAGTCTTGAACATTCTGTGACATTGTCTTGCTATGATAACGCCATTGTGTGTTACAAGGACAGCACAGCAGTAATGGCTGTAGGAAGAAGAGGTGATGGAGATTGAGTAGACACACATACATTTCAATGATATTTATTTGGACAGCAGATGTTGCGATCACAGTTAACAAACTTTGTAGGTAGTGATCACGTCTCCCGTGTCGGTGTGTTGACTTATATTGAATTTTGTAACTAGCTCGTCATGATTGTAAGTTGCTTAGCTAAAAATGAATTGTGGGGTTCAGTCCTGACCTCCTTTATGTGTCTCTGCAAGCCTTTACTGCCCATATGACGGCCTTGTGCGATTGGACTGTTTAGCATCACGTAGGTAGTTCTTGGCACACTATGTAACCCCGCATATAATGTAGAGAGAGAGAGAGAGATGGTACACCCCATTACCGTCACTCCCCCAGTGAGAGGGGTGGTAAGTGGAACAGGCGGAGTCGCTGACAGTAGCTACATCTCCCTTTCCTTAACGAAACCGCTGTGGGTAACGGATACCCGGTTTTTCCCTTTCTACAGATTGGCTGGTTGACTAGCATGATGGGAAGGTTCGATAGAGTGGAAGAATGACTCCCAATCTGTCTGTCTACTACCTAAACCCTTTTTACAGATTGGCTGGTTGACTAGCATGCCGGGAAGGTTTGATGGGCTGAATGAAAGCCTTTCCCCATCTGTCTGCTAGCTAAACCACCCAGAAGAAGTCTTATTATTATTATTATTATTATTATTATTATTATTATTATTATCGTTGCAAATCGCTTAAGTGTTTAATAAAAGAAATAAATTTATATATAATGTGTTTACTTTTCCCTCGTTTATTGTTCTTAAAAAAAAAAATGCTATTTGGGCAAAGAATGATGATGCTGTTGCCATGTTGGTCACGTTACAATACAGCTTACACATATTAACAGAAATAATACTAAAGGCTTTGCACAGAACAATAGTTGATGGTATGGGGGGAGGAGGGGCTGAGGGGTGGGAGTGATTGATGATGACAGGTGTGGACCTGCCGGCGGAAGTAAGAACAACGTTCCTCTTTAACGAATCCGCAGTGGCGGGAGAGGCCTGCTGGGGTGAACATCTCCAAGACCTCTCTGAAGACATTGAAAAACGATTAAGGCAAATGGTCCACATCCGCAAGAGCTGCTCTCTCATACCCCCCTCAACACTTACGGCCTCCTGTAGGGGGAACTAATGGACGTCAGTGATATCCACTCAGGTATGGGGGCTTCCCTCTCCCTACACAACATAACCTACATACTCCTCCTCCTCCTCCCTACATGACTGCATACCAACCACATAGCTTCCAGCCCCTACCCAACATGACTCTCTCAAGCGACGCCTGGCGGACGCCACACGTCATAACATCTAGGGGAAACCTTTTAGATGATGGACACATGCCCACATACTAATTCTCCCCTCCCCTCTTACCTACATGACACACATTTTACCCTCTGCGACCCTCAACGTCCCCATTTTACCCACCTGCGACGCTACCCGTCCCATTCTACGGACTCCCACACCACTTTTGACTATGACCGAGTTCAATCCCCGAGGTTCTCCTCGGGTTTGGGACAGTCGTAGGCGTATATTTCACTACTCAGGTCGCTCCCATAAAACATGTGATATTCTTTGAACCTTAAGTCAACAGTTTAATATCAATTCCCCAAACACGTAATAAACTCAGCAACTGACATAATCAGATGAAACATAAAGGCACCTCAGAAGTTTGGCTTCAATAACAACTATAAACGACTTAGAAGAAAATATATAATCGGGGTTTAAAAAGAAACTGAGCATATAAGTTATTACTCTGGGATATTATTACAACAGGTTATTATTGTTGGTTATTACTGTGAGTTATTATTACAACAGGCTTTTCTCTTAGGTTTTTAGTGCAAGATATAATTGCAGGTTGTTATACCAGCATGCTGGTCATTCAGGATATTGAGACTGATTATTGAGGCGGGTTGTTATAACAGGTCACTAGGGATAGTTTAGCAACTGATTCTTACGTGTGATCGTTTACACAAACTGATTGGGGTAATTGGTTATTACGAAAAGGTTATTAGGCTAGTTAAGACTAGTTATTGAGGCGGGGAATTACGAGGAGGTGGTTATACAGGGTGTTACAGCATGTTTTTGTGTTGTATAATTTGTCCTGGATATTACCTGGAATTATTCGTGTTATTTCTGCAGGTTATTAAGTCAGGCTATTATGATGTGTTATTACTGTAGGTTATTAAGGGGAGTTATTATGGCAAACTTTTGCAAAAGGTTATTACTTCTAGTTATTACTGCAGGTTATTGCTGCTATTCTATATAGATGGTACTCAAAATATCGCAGATATGTGCCATCATGGGCTCCTACACAACTCTGCTTAAGCGGAAGGAGTCCATAGGACTCAAGTTCAGTTGTAACACTGATTATGACCTTGTCTGCACGACGATCATCGATGTGTTAACGATAAAGATGAAGGAAATGTTTACTATTCAACCTTAGTAAGGAACAGTGTTGTGGAGAAATTTGAAAAAAGTGTGAAGTTTTCAGAGTTTCTGAAGAAGTATGATGATGACATTATCAGTCTGCCTTATGGGAAAAGATCGTTGGAAATGAATAATTTGATCAAAACGTTTACGATTCTGTGAGGGATGCGCCTTTTCAAATGTCGGATGGAACTATTGCTAACTTACTAGAACAATTTGGGTAAATAGACAGTGTTTGTTTCAATAAATATACCTTTGGAATAAGAAAAATAAGATTTCAATGCAACAAGAACAGTGAAAAAGGAATTTTACCATAATATTCCTTCATCAGTGTCAGTAGTCGGTCAATATATTAAATTTATCTACAGTGGACAACTGAAAACATGTTTAAGTGTGGGCGTACTGGTCACTTGGCCAGTGATTGTCGCCACATAATACTTTTATTATGACGTAAATATTCGTCATAAGGCATTTCCTTCCATATAATTTATGCTCTGAACCCCTACTGGTAGCGCATGCGCTACCTTCGAGCAGGAAGGGAAGAGACACACGACAACCGCCATTGCATAGGTGTTCTGAAGTTTTCTTATCAACATCGGTCTTAATTTGGAGCATCTGGCATCTACAAACTCCAGACTGATCCTGCAACTTCAACTTTACGGACACAACGTTCGGCAGGGAAGAGAAGTATCCATATGCAGGCGATGAGTCACAATAACGTGGCTAAAGTATGTTGACCAGACCACACATTAGAAGGTGAAGGGACGACGACCTTTCTGTCCATCCTGGACCATTCTCAAGTCAATTGTGATGAGGAAGTAGAGACAGACAATAAATAGGCAAGAGAGAGGTAAGGAACAAAGTAAGGTGTAGTAGAGGGGATAGTAGTAGGAATAAGAACTGCAGAGGGCCTATTGGCCCCATACGAGGCAGCTCCTGTTATAACCACCGAATGAGAAGGAGATAGTATTAGAAATAAGAAGAGGATAGTAAGGGAACGTAGGAGAAGACAATGAACAGAAAAAAGAGAGAAGAGAGAAAGAAAAGGAAAGAGATAGAAAGATAAATGGAAGGGTAAGCTTATGTTAGGTCACGTTTGTTGGAAAGATTGGAGCATTTGAGTATATACTGTGAAAGGGAAGAGTCCACAGCAACAAAGCCTGGACTCAAGTTCATGTTGGGTACATTGTGTATTAGAGCCATTGTGTATTAGAGGACGAAAAGTCGTCGTCCCTTCACCTTCTAGTGTGTAGTCTGGTCTACAAGAGAAGTATCCTTTTAATGGTTTTAAAGGCCTTTAAAATCTAATTAAGTTACCTCCCTGTTCGTTACAATGTTTGGCGACACATAATCCTACGTAAGTGTACTGCAGGTCCCCAAATCCATTTAGAATTAAATGAATTATTTTAGGGTTTGGAATGGAATTTACATAATATTTGTATTTCAGCTGGAGTACCAGCGTATGCGAGACCGCAGCGTCTACCACGATCACGTGTATCCTCCAGTAGCCTGTGCAACAAGTTTACTTATAAGAGTATACGATTTGTGAGATGCACGCTGTGATACCTACTTAACAGCTAAGCAGTCTTTCACGTTTTAAGGAGATTAATGTTGCATTTTTTTAATCAATTTATCGCATTGATAATATTTTCTTGCATTTCCAAATTTATATGTGTGAATATTTATTGATGAGTAGTATACCATTATTATATATGCATCACGTAGGCTAAGCTCATAGAAGACCCCCAAAATGTGTCATGGGAAGATGGTTGTAGAATATGTAGAATCTTGCTGTTCATTGCAGAATAGAATATTATAACTTATTACATTTAATCATAATGATCCACAAGCCTCTGATTCTCTCATTTAGAATAGAATTCTGGTCCTTCGAGCTATCTTAGAAATAATTATTATTTTGCATTTATACATTACATTAATACATTTATTAGTATTAAACTAAAACCAGATTTCCCCACACCCAATTTGCTCCCTAATACCTACTACGATTACTGCTCTTTTCCTCTCTATCAGTCGGCTAGTGCATCTAGCTGCTTCCTGAGAAGTAGCAACTTTCATGGCAATTTCCTGTACTGCAGAGACAACTTCTGGGGGTTCTATAGATACATTACCATTTTCCTGAGCATTCGATCGTGTCTGATATTGGATATTGGGGATTCTCTTTCAGGCTTTTAATCTCCCTCTTGCCTCATTCATTTCATCCTGCAGCTTGGCTTCCTTTTCCCCCCATTACCTGTAGTTCCTCCCTGATTTCTCTCAACATTTGAAAGAGTATCTCCTGAAGCGAGACATCTTGTCCTTCTCCTCCCTCTGTGTTACCTCTTCCCCCTGCCATGTTTGTTTTCTATTCCAATTCTCCAATCTAATGTGTGTGTGCATGCCTACGTGTGTGCATGCGTGGTGTGTGGGGAGTGTGTGTATGGGGAGGTTAGAGGGAGAGATATAGGAAGGAAGGGGGAGACGCACAGAAGGGATCTATTTGCGTATGCTTAGTGGAAGGAGGGAGAGGAGGAGGAGGAGAGATTGTAGGTATGGTCAGTGTTCAACTAAGTGTCAAATGTCCGGTCAAAGGTGCGAAAGCTGGGGGGGGGGTGAAAACTGGAGGTTGTGAAAGCTGGGGTTGTGAAAACTGATGGTGTGAAAGCTAGGGGTGTGAAAGCTGGGGTTGTGAAAACTGGGGGTGTGAAAGCTGGGGGTGTGAAAGCTAGGGATGTGAAAGCTGGGGTTGTGAAAGCTGTGGGTGTGAAAGCTGGGGGTTGTGAAAACTGGGGGTGTGAAAGCTGGGGGTGTGAAAGCTGGGGGTGTGAGAGCTGGGGTTGTGAAAGCTGCGGGTGTGAAAGCTGGGGTTGTGAAAACTGATGGTGTGAAAGCTAGGGGTGTGAAAGCTGGGGTTGTGAAAACTGGGGGTGTGAAAGCTGGGGGTGTGAAAGCTAGGGATGTGAAAGCTGGGGTTGTGAAAGCTGTGGGTGTGAAAGCTGGGGGTGTGAAAGCTGGGGTTGTGAAAGCTGGGGGTGTGAAAGCTGGGGTTGTGAAAGCTGGGGGTGTGAAAGCTATGGGTGTAAAAGCTGGGGGTGTAAAAGCTGGGGGGTTAAAAGCTGGGGTTGTGAAAGCTGGTGGTGGGAAAGCTGGGGGTGTGAAAGCTGGGGGGGTGTGAAAGCTGAGGGGGAGTGAAAGCTAGAGGTGTGAAAGCTGGGGTTGTGAAAACTGGGGGAGTGAAAGCTGGGGTTGTGAAAGCTGGGGGTGTGAAAGCTGGGGGTGTGAAAGCTGGGGTTGTGAAAGCTGGGGGTGTAAAAGCTGGGGTTGTGAAAGCTGGGGGTGTGAAAGCTAGGGGTCTGAAAGCTAGGGGTGTGAAAGCTGGGGGTGTAAAAGCTGGGGGGTTGAAAGCTGGGGTTGTGAAAGCCGGTGGTGGGAAAGCTGGGGGTGTGAAAGCTGGGGGGGGAGTGAAAGCTAGGGGTGTGAAAGCTGGGGTTGTGAAAAATGGGGGTGTGAAAGCTGGGGGTGTGAAAGCTGGGGATGTGAAAGCTGGGGTTGTGAAAGCTGGGGGTGTGAAAGCTGGGGTTGTTAAAGCTGGGGGTGTGAAAGCTGGGGTTGTGAAAGCTGGGGGTGTGAAAGATAGGGGTGTGAAAGCTAGGGGTGTGAAAGCTGGGGGTGTAAAAGCTAGGGGGTTGAAAGCTGGGGTTGTGAAAGCTGGTGGTGGGAAAGCTGGGGGTGTCCCAGCAAACAATTTTAGGTTGCCACAACATATCTGGAAAGTATTTGAAAGGATTGGAAACGTTTGTTTTATCGTATCAGATACGATATTGTGTGTGGACCTAAATAGGTTTCCAAAACTTATAACCAAGACATATGTATCTAACACTAATTTGAGATGTTGTGGCAACTTTACACTCCTAACATGAGTCATTCATAATCCATTCATACACCAATATGAATCTCTTGTGAAAGGTTTGAGCCTTATCTGAACCCTTTTCACATCTTTGTGTTTAAAGTTAAATTTCTTGAAATTAAATTATATTATTTTATATTATATTATATTATTTTTATTATATTTTATTTTATAATGTATTATTATTTTTCTTATATTTTTTTATATTATATTATTGTTTTTAATTTAAATATTAAAACCAATTTAAGGGTAAAAAAATCAAATAATTTATATTTCTTTTATTATTTACTAACAAATCAGCAAAAATACAAAAACATATGACCTATATAATTATATATATAATATATATATAAATAATATATATATATATAAATAATTTATATAATATATTATATATATATATATATATATATATATATATATATATATATATATATATATATATATATATATATATATATATATATATATATTTTTTTTTTTTTTTTATTTGTTTGTGAGGGTACCACCTCTGGTGCCAATGTGGGGACCCATAGCCTCGGAGAAGAAAATAAAAAGTATTCAGAGGAGACCTTGTGGTTTCTCACTGAACACTAATATTATCTTCTCCTACCACCCCCATTCTTTTGTATGTACACATATATATTTACTTTATTTGAACTTTGTTACAAAAAAGGGAGTTACATATGGGTTACAAAGATATATATATATATATATATATATATATATATATATATATATATATATATATATATATATATATATATATATATATATATATAGATATATATATATATATATATATATATATATATATATATATATATATATATATATATATATATATATATATATAAGAATGTAGTGTAATAGTATATATAATATATATATTATATATTATATATATATATATATATATATATATTTATATATAAATAATATATTTATATATAAATAATATATTTATATATAAATAATATATTTATATATAAATAATATATATATAAATAATATATATATATAAATAATATATATATATATAAATAATATATATATGATAACCATCTTTGTAACCTATATGTAACTCCCTCTTTGTAACAAAGTTCAAATAAAGCAAATATATATGTGTACATACAAAAGAATGGGGGTGGTAGAAGATAATATTAGTGTTTAGTGAGTGACCACAAGGTCTCCTCTGAATACTTTTTATTTTCTTCTCTGAGGCTATGGGTCCCCACATTGGCACCAGAGGTCTTCCTCACAAACTTTTTAAATAATATATATATATATAAATAATATATATATAAAGGTAAAACTAGCTAGTTATACGTAGATATATGATAACTAACCAACCCTACCAAACCTAACCTATATATATATATATATATATATATATATATATATATATATATATATATATATATATATATATATATATATATATATATAGGTTATATATAGGAATCTATATGTGTCTATATATAGACACATATAGATTCTTCTATATAGACATTAGCCATTTTCAGTATTCGTCATATCCAAGTCTGCTGTGTGATGCACATGTCTTCTTGCTTCACCACCCTGTAATGAAATATTGTTTGTTACTAATTGTTTTCAATAATACATTATTTTATTATATAATATTTAATTTATTAATTAAAAACCGTTTCCATATTATAGAAAAAAAAACTAAAACAAGAATCTATATAAAACTATAGAATAGAATAGAATAGAATAATAGAATAGAATCCATATAGAATCTATATATCATATATATATTTATAAAAATAAATATATATATATATAAATATATATATATATATATATATATATATATATATATATATATATATATATATATATATATATATATATTTATATATATGTGTGTATATCACGAAAATAAACACATGATTAAGAATGTGACAATGTCAGACCACGGAGGAAGAATGAAACAGGAATTTCCTTAAGTACTTTTGTATATTAAATACATCTTCAGAAGGACCTTCTGAAGATGTATTTAATATACAAAAGTACTTAAGGAAATTCCTGTTTCATTCTTCCTCCGTGGTCTGACATTGTCATATTTATATATATATATATATTATTATATCCTGCATTATTCCAGCCCATTATTAGAGATAGTAGCCACCTCTTATTTTGGTTTTCTTTCATTATTAGTGCTCAGAAAATTAAATATATCTACATATTTAGTCAAAATCAGTTACATTATTTTATCTTATTCATAGCATAAATGTTCTCAAAGATTACTAAAACGAAATTGAATTAGACTACAGCAAATTGGCAAACTTTACCTTGTATCTGTTTCCACCGAGTTTGTTTGGGGCGTTCTTCAACATATCAGCAATACTTGTCTCAACATCTCTTTCAGTTGCATTAGTGTGGGTGTTGATACAGGCTTCTGGAAATTTATAAGAATTAATTAATATATATAATTATAATTCACTTTGCCATTCCCCATTCCACAGTCCTCTTGTCCTTCCCACTTCCCCGTCCCCACATCATCCCCACTATTCCCACTTCCCTGTCCCATCGTCCTCCTTACCATTTTCCCCTCCCCTGTCCTTCTTCCTCCCCCACCATCTCCCATTCACCTGTCCCTTTGTCCTCCCCAGCATTCCCCTGTCCCCACCATCCCCAACTCCCCAGTCCCCTTGTCCTCCCCACCATTACCCTCTCCTCTGTCCCCTCGTCTTCCCCACCATACCCCCCCTCTCGTCCTCCCCACCATTCCAAACTACCTCATCCGATGCATTCTATAATGGTCTGATGCTTCCATCAGAAAATTGGGAACATCAAATGATCTGATATTCCCATCACTGAAAAATAAGAACAGCTAAAAAAATGAAATGAAAAAAATAAAAAAATAAACTATACTCATGAAATGAACAGTATGGTAAACAACACAGCTCAATTTCAATGCAATGTCACACAAAATTATTAAATCGAAATGAAAATAAATTGAAATCTATGAAAATTCAAATTATCAATGCAATCGGAAATATTGAAATAATATCGCAACATAATATAGTGTGGGTTGCTCTTACGTGCAACAGACGGTGCTGTTTTTCAAAAAAGGCATGGTTTTACCTGTCACAAGTGTGGCATCTATACTTATACTCACGAAATGAACGGTATGGTAAAACACATAGCTCAATTGCAATGCAATGTCACAATAACATTTAATAACAATAATAACAATAACATTTAAATATACTTTAAGATATAATCTAGAAGAAAATAAGAACATTGAAACGGTTCATGAACTCGATTTCAATAAAGGACACTATGGGGAACTTTGAAAAACAGTTAATGAGTATAATTAGACAGACTTGTTGCTAGGCAGAGGAGTAAATAATGAGATATATGGCAAATTTTGCAAAATATACGGCACACAAACATTCATACCCAAACAAAGCAAAATGCTAGGTAAGAACAAAGCAGTTGGCCCGTAGGGGAAAGGAGATACCCACAAGACTGGAATACAAGTCATTAACAAGCACACAAGTACTACACCACACAACAACCGCACTACTACCAGAACTGGACGAATCACTACCAAAACAACACATTGCACATCACTACCAAAACAACACAACACAACACAAGCATTGGCAAAGAATTATAGACCAGTTGCACTAACATCCCACATAATAAAATTATTTGAGAGTGATCAGGAGTCAGGTTACTAGTTTTATAGAGACCAATGACCTCCACAATCCAGGCCAACAAGGATTTAGAGCAGGAAGATATTGAAATACCTCTTACAGCTATCTCTCATGTCCTCTACTTGTACAGTACAGCTACTTGACCATTACGACAAAATCACTGAGATATGAGATAATGATGACACTAACCTCATCTACTCAGACTCCAACCCACTTATATTAAATAATGATGTAAACAATAAATTAAAAAAAATCCACTTATTAATGTCAACCAACAAACTCCCACTAAACATAGAAAGGACCTACAACATCTTACTTGGGAGCAAATCAACAAATGCAATTCATCTACAGTTACACAATGTTAACATCAGAAATAAAAAAGATGGTAAGTTCCTTGGTCTATACTTAGATCTGCCCGAAACGCTATGAGTGCTAGTTGCTTTACAAGAATGTATAACTTCAAGTCATTGTACTCTCCCCCAATGTACCTTCTTGTATATAAAGAAAAAATAAATAAATAAACAAACACATAATAAATCAATACTTACTAAATTTTGTCTATTATGTAGCAAAGAAGCAGGTCTACGGAAGGCTTTTCTGTTGAGTTCGAAGCCCAGATTACTCGTGGTCTCTGAAATAAGTTAAGATTATAAGTATAAAATTTATAAAACCAAATAATAAATCCGGTATTGCTCAATTTCAGATGCAGACGTACTGAATGATATATCAGACTGTCAGCATGGTATTCGATCTGGAAGGTCCAGTGTAACGAATTTACTCAGTTTCTATGATCGAGCCACAGAGATCTATAAAGAATTCTGATCAAGAAAGAGATCTAGGGGTGGTTTTAGATAGAAAACTATAACCTGAGGATCATATTAAGAACATTCTGCGAGGGGCCTATGCTACACTTTTTAACTTTAGAATTGCTTTTAAATACATAGGTCAAAAAGTTTTAAAAGTTTTAAAAGTTTTTTAAACCTCTCGTGTATCATGAGTGTGTTAAAGCTTCAGATGGTGCATTCAGATGATGAATATTACCTAGTTCCTTCATCTGGGAAGAATGAACACATATTGGTGCATTCGGATGATAAAAACTAACTACTGTAGTTCAATTGATCAACAGACTGTATATCATATGCAGACTGTATGTGGATCTGCGGGCCACTCCAAACAACAGCCTGGTGGACCAAGCTCCACCAGGCCTAAAGCACAAAGTGATATAGATGTGATAGAGAAACTAGGTCAAATGGAGGAGTAGGTCTGTATATTAAACAGCACCTGACGTGCACAGAGCTACTAAACTCAATGTGGTGGTAGAGTGGTGGTGGGGGGGGGGGGGGGGGGAAACATTGCAGAAAAAAACAAAAATACAATTTGGTCAACAAAACAACATTGTTTAAAATAGAAGACATGGGTTGACATTTTGGGGGTAAGGTAGGTTACATTGAGTTAATTAGTTAGTACTTAGTTTTTATCTTAAACTGGTTGGGAGAGGTACAGTGTTGCTGTGCTGGTGAAAGAACACCTAAAGGTAAATTAAATAATGATTGCGAATCCACAAGAAGTTGACATAATAGCGCTAGAGATCTGCAATCAGGATGATAAACTTTCCTTAAAGAATTTGACAAACACTTGCTGATAGGACATGAAGTAAATGAAATGTATGTCAAGTTTTGTGAAATATATGATAAAAGCACAACAAAATTTGTACCAAAGGAGAGATGCAGAACTAGGAAAAGGGGTTTGTTCAACAGAAATTGCGAGAGGGCCTGAGACCCAAACACACACAAATGGAATCAATATATAGCAAGAGGCCAAACCCCCAAACATACAAGCGATGCAAAGATGCGAGAAACAGCAGCAGCATTAAGGAGAGGGACTTAAGGACCATAAATAAAGTGTGAAAATAAACTCGAGTAAATTTTTTTAACTACTCTCGACAGTGAAGAAAAACAAATATTCAGACGATTTGTGTTAGAATCATTAATCTTACACTTTCGGTCATATTCAACAACACAAATACATACACACACATTCCTGTTGCTGTAGCAAGTGAAGAATTACACACACAGATCACAATAACGTGATGCATCAAATGAACAAATCCACAAGGGCCGTGACGAGGATTCGAACCTGCGTCCGGGAGCATCCCAGACACTGCCTTCATCGACTGAGCTACAACAGGGTAAAAGCGTTGAAACCGAAGTTCTACTGAACTTACTGGATCCCATAGCCTCTCCGAGGCACAAACCAGGCTTTTACACAATCCCCCCCCCCCTGCACCCGAGCTATGTCAACAGGCCGTTCTCCCTCTTCACCCTTACATCATCACACACAGATCACAATAACGTGATGCATCAAATGAACAAATCCACAAGGGCCGTGATGAGGATTCAAACCTGTGTCCAGGAGCATCCCAGACACTGCCTTAATCGACTGAGCTACGACAGGGTAAAAGGGTTGAAACCAAACTTCTACTGAACTTCCTGGATCCTTTTACCCTGTTGTAGCTCAGTCGATTTAGGCAGTGTCTGGGATGCTCCCGGACGCAGGTTCAAATCCTCGTCACGGCCCTTGTGGATTTGTTCATTTGATGCATCACGTTATTGTGATCTCTGTGTGTGATGATGTAAGGGCGAAGAGAAAGAACGACCTGTTGACATAGCTCGGGTGCAGGGGGAGGGTTGTGTACAAGCCTGGTTTGTGCCTCGGAGAGGCTATGGGATCCAGTAAGATCGTCCTTCCTTTCTTCCCTAGAATCTGGATGTAGCAGGTGCTCAATTGTCAAAAGTGAAAAAATTTGGTTTGTCTTCCGAATGCACCATATCGGTAAATTTTTACAAGATCTATTATTCTAATAAGGGTTTGATAAAATACAGTAGACTGCCTACTGGTTTTTGGTTGCCAGTTTCCTCAAGTTAATTTCCGTGATTTACACACAAATTTATATACATACAAATACATATACACACATATATAATATATATATATATATATATATATATATATATATATATATATATATATATATATATATATAAATATATATATATATATATACATATATATATATATATATATATATATATATATATATATATATATATATATATATATATATATAAACATATATATATATATATATATATATATATATATATATATATATATATATATATATATATATATATATATATATATATATATATATATAAAAACATGTAAATGTGAATAATTTTACCTTGCACCAAGATCCACCAAGCCTGTACGGCGCGCGTTTCAGTACTTCGGAAATCTAGAACTAGCTAGAATCTCTAATCTGCAATGAAACAATACATATTATTGCACTTACCAAAACATGGATGAATGTAGAAAATACAGAACTATTAGCTGAATATCAAATAAATGGATTTAATCTATTTCACACAGATAGATATATTAGGTATTATATTATATTCCTTTCCTCCCTAGAATCTTGATGTAGCAGGTGCTCAATTGTCAAAAGTGAAAAATTTGGTTTATTTAACATACACGCCATAGACCGGCTTGGGAAAAAAAAGTTCGTAAAACCCAGGGGCCATAGACCGGCTTGGGAAAAAAAAGTTCGTAAAACCCAGGGGCCATAGACCGGCTTGGGAAAAAAAAGTTCGTAAAACCCAGGGGCCATAGACCGGCTATGAAAGAAAATTTGAGAAAACCCTGGGGCCATAGAACGGCTATTTAATCCCCTTGAACGGATAATCATCTGTATCAAACCTTATTACTGGTAAAACCAGTAGGCAGTCTACTGTATTTTATTAAACCCTTATTAGAATAATAGATCTCGTAATAATTTTGCAAAAATAGTGGCATTTACTATTTTTAAAAGATTATTAAAAAATTTACTGATATGGTGCATTCGGAAGACAAACCCAATTTTTCACTTTTGACAATTGAGCACCTGCTACATCCAGATTCTAGGGAGGAAAGGAAGGACGATCTTACTGGATCCCATAGCCTCTCCGAGGCACAAACCAGGCTTTTACACAACCCCCCCCCCCCTGCACCCGAGCTCAATTGTCAAAAGTGAAAAATTGGGTTTGTCTTCCGAATGCACCATATCAGTAAATTTTTTAATAATCTTTTAAAAATAGTAAATGCCACTATTTTTGCAAAATTATTACGAGATCTATTATTCTATAGAATAATGCATATAAATGCATATATGCATATAAATACAAAACAAGTAAATGTAAATAATTTTACCTTGCACCAAGATCCACCAAGCCTGTATGGTGCGCGTTTCAGTACTTCGGAAATCTAGAACTATCTTGAATCTCTAATCTGCAATGAAACAATACATATTATTGCACTTACCAAAACATGGATGAATGTAGAAAATACAGAACTATTAGCTGAATATCAAATAAATGGATTTAATCTATTTCACACAGATAGATATATTAGATATTATATTATATTCCATTCCTCCCTAGAATCTGGATGTAGCAGGTGCTCAATTGTCAAAAGTGAAAAATTTGGTTTATTTAACATACACGCCATAGACCGGCTTGGGAAAAAAAAGTTCGTAAAACCCAGGGGCCATAGACCGGCTATGAAAGAAAATTTGAGAAAACCCTGGGGCCATAGAACGGCTATTTAATCCCCTTGAACGGACCTGTGCATGGACCACTGAGGCATCGAAAAAAACACGGGCCATAGACCGGCTTGGGAAAAAAAAGTTTGTAAAACCCAGGGGCCATAGACCGGCTTGGGAAAAAAAAGTTCGTAAAACCCAGGGGCCATAGACCGGCTATGAAAGAAAATTTGAGAAAACCCTGGGGCCATAGAACGGCTATTTAATCCCCTTGAACGGACCTGTGCATGGACCACTGAGGCATCGAAAAAAACACGGGCCATAGACCGGCTTGGGAAAAAAAAGTTCGTAAAACCCAGGGGCCATAGACCGGCTTGGGAAAAAAAAGTTTGTAAAACCCAGGGGCCATAGACCGGCTATGAAAGAAAATTTGAGAAAACCTTGGGGCCATAGAACGGCTATTTAATCCCCTTGAACAGACCTGTGCATGGACCACTGAGGCATCGAAAAAAAACACGGGCCATAGACCGGCTTGGGAAAAAAAAGTTCGTAAAACCCAGGGGCCATAGACCGGCTATTTAATCCCCTTGAACGGACATGTGCATGGACCACTGAGGCATCGAAAAAAAACACGGGCCATAGACCGGCTTGGGGAAAAAAAGCTAGGTTAGGCTAGGTAAAAGCTAGGTAAAAAAGAAAGGAGCTAGGTTAGACTATGTATGTTTAAATCTCTGATTTAAACAGAGCCAGTGTTCAGTCAAATAACTGAATTTATCAAATCTTATCCTTGTATAATATACAAGCTGATGTGAGATCCCTGTCTACAGGTGGACTGGAACTTCTATCAACTAATCCATACATCAAACCTGTCCCTTACAGCCCACAATCTATCATTAGGAAAACCATGTGAGAAATCTTTAAGGAATTCTGATAAAGAAAGAGATCTAGGGGTGGTTCTAAATAGAAAACTATCACCTGAGGACCACATAAAGAACATTGTGTGAGGAGCCTATGCCATGCATTCCAACTTCAGAATTGCTTTTAAATACATGGATTGCGAAATACTAAAGAAATTGTTCACCACTTTTGCTAGTCCAAAGCTAGAATATGCAGCAGTTGTGGGGTGCCCTTATTGTGTGCCCATATTGGGGTGCCATCACATTTAAACCAACCAAGCCCACAAATACGTCAACATGGACCAGCATTACACAGTCTAACATACTCTGTCAGATGTAACAACTAAATTTGTGAATTCAAGACCTAATCTATTGCATAATACAGTGTTAGTACGAGAAAAACATTACTTACATTCGAAGCCGTGTTTTAAAATGGCGGCGGTCTTGTTGTACTGACGCTCCAAACTGTGTGTTCGTTTGCGTATGATGAACGTGTGACAATTTACTACAACAATTATTTAATTATTCTTATTCTTTATTTTACTATTTTTAGGGTACATGAAATTTCCAACTTATTTGCACACAATAATATAATTGCATTGTCATAACCTTTATATATTACGGAAAATACGATGACATGAACGAAGTCAAAGTGAAGTTGAAGTCAAAGTCATTCGCCGAACGTATTAGTCATTTTTTTTCTCCAAAACGATAGGGGATAACAAATCCACAGAGCATATAAGTGTACAGTAAAGTCAATTTTATTCAGGAAAGTACATACATAGTTGATTTACAAACATAATGTTGGATTTATAGATAGAGCTAGTGCATACAATACCTAAAGCCAATATAGTAGGCATATAGCATTTCAGGCAACCGGGCAGTATATATGGACCCCTTACTCAAATCTCTGAATATGTTAGATATTAAGTCCCTGCACATACTCTCATGTGTATTTTATATATATAAAACGCTGCACTGTAATGTCAATCCTGACCCTAAAAGCTTCCTAGAAGGTTGTAACAGATCCCATGAGCACCACACCAGAAACAAATACCTATTTGATATTCCAAGAGTACGACTTAGTCAAACTAGAAATGCTTTACAAATCAAGGGACCTCGAATGTGGAATGAACTTCCCAATTATGTTAAAAACTGTACCTCTCCCAACCAGTTTAAGATAAATAAAGATAAATTTATAAGTTAAGAAAAATTCCACAAATCAACAACCCTGTTACTGACCCAGTATTTACCCAAGTCTTTCCTAAATCTAAACTTATCCAATTTATACCCATTGTTTCGTGTTCTATCGTGTGTTGACAATTTTAATAACCTATTAATATCCCCTTTGTTATATCCATTCAGGAAATTGTGGTTGATCTCGAACCCATTGATAATGTGACGACTTATACAGAATTTTGTAACTATATCATCAAGATTGTAACCAGCTTAGCTAAATGTAGTGTGCGGTTCAGTCGGTTCAGTCCCTAAGCCCATATTTGTGCCTCTCTAACCATTTAGGTTACAGGGCAAAAACATAAAAACAGAGGTAACTGCAGAAGGCCTATTGGCCCATACCAGGCATGCAGCTCCTATCTATAACAGATAAACACTAAGTACTACCTAATTAACTCAATGTAACCTACCTAACCACCAAAATGTCAATCCATATCTTTTATTTTAAACAATGCTGTTTTGTTGACCAAATTGTATTTTTACTCTTTTTCTGTCATGTTTCTCCCACCCCTGTTTTTTTCCCTTTTTTCTTATTTTTTCTCAACATAATTCATACTTTAATTAGGCGGATCAGGACATCACCTGATCAAACACATCAAACATCGTTTGACCACCATCAAACACACACATTTCGTGTGTGTTTGACTCTCACTGATATGTACCAGCGTTGTTTTATATATGGTGCTATTCTATCTTACGCTTTGTTGCTCTTTTTTACCTACGGGCTCATAGAACATTCTATTGCGAAAACATTGGCACAAAAATGAATGACGTACATACAATAATAATGTCAGGACAGTGAAATAATTATAAACTTTCAAAGCACTGTATCGCCCATGTGTCGTCTTGTCACCAATACTGGGTAACAGTTCCGCCACTTCCCACACTCTTGCGGGTGGGCAGCGACCATTATTCTACGTTTATATTCATATCACCGTGTTGGATATTTCATTGCGAGTACATTGATACCAAAATTAACGCTGTAGGACAAGTGTGGAAGTGATAACAATCCCAAGAGTAAAAACATTTTGTTGCTCTTGGGCACTCACGGCGAGTCATCTACGTAGGTATTTATTGGGTGCTGGTATTCATATAACTTTTGGTGACCGTTTTTGCTGATGTTCTTCTAGAGAATGTTATTGCGAACACGTTGGTACCAAAATGAAATACATAGCTCGAGAACTAAGGTCAGGAGAGTAAAAAGAGTATACACATTTTTGTTTTGACGCTTAATTAAGGTTATTGTGAGTACTCATCGACTGCCTAGAAACTGGAACTAGTAATTCCATCTATCATCATACTATCATACAAGAGGAGCCACACATCTATGGATCATCCAATAAAATCAGCAGACTTCTAGATGTTACTACTGCTCGGCTTAGACTCGGTTACAAGTATCTCTGGGAATTCTCATTATCTGCTGATGTAGACCTGACCAAATGTAAACTGTGTCAACAAAATTATTCGCACACCCTCCGTCACTATGTGATGGAGTGCAAAAAGATACATGAATTTAGAGACAATTCTATAACCAATGTTCCAGCGATGTGTCAATATTTCATTCAAAATGATCTGCTACCAGAAATTTTAGCCAAATATGCCCAGTTTGCTAACTGTAGATAACAACTAAGTGATTGTAACCTATCCACCGCTGCCCACTGGATGGGGGGCGGTGTGCAGGACAAAATATAAATTTTAATACTAGCTCTCCACATATGTCAGTTGCTTAACACTTTAGTGCGCGCGGCACTAGCTGGAAAAACAAGTGGGTTGTGCGCACGGCGTTCTGGGCGCTCAAGCGTAAACACAAAAAAGTTTTTAATCTTTTCACGCTCCTAACCTCAATTCTCAAGCTACGTTTTTCATTTTGGTATCAATGCGTTAGCAATAAAATTCTCTACAAGATCATATGCATAAAATGTCACCGAAGCATTTGGTATCCCACCACGAAGTAAATAAACACGAAGATGACTCGCCGTCACACCCAAACAGGAAGTAAATGTTCATACTCTTTCGTTTGTTGCCAGCCTCACAGTCATCCTACAGCGCTCATTTTGATATCATTGAACTCACAATAAAATTCCCCACCCAGACATATGCCTATCAATGTCTAATTATATATCGGGTGACCCGCACGAGTGTGGGAACTGGGCGAAGCGTTAGCCATGATTTCAGCAGGGACGACACTGGTGTGATGCAGCGCTTTGAATGTTTATACTTATTTCACTGTCCTGACATTATTTCTGGAGCTACGTATTTCATTTTTATAGCAATGTGTTCGCAATAGAAAGTTCTATAAGAACATGGGTAGATTTGGCCAACACAGCGTCAAATAAATTTGCGGGGAATAAAATCTTACGCGTGTTTGTACCCGTGAGCGTCAAAAGTTTTTACTTTGCTCATGTTTTTCACGTTTATACTTGTTTCACACCGTTTTTTTTGTATAGTGTTCGGAATAAAATTCCCTACACAGACATATGCATATCAAATACAATTCCTTGGAATTCACAGCTGTAGAGATGACGGAAAACACACAACCGGAACCCGCTCTTGACACTCCAACTCACACCTGCAACACCCACAAAAAAAGTTTCTCTTGTTTCGTGTATACTTACTTTAGTTTTCGTGCTACAGTTCTCATTTAGGTATCAAAATATTCCTAAGAAAATAGACTACAATACTGAAACAATCTAACACAATTATGTGTACTTACCAAAGCAAAGACGATTGTAGTAAAATAAGTTGAGCATTTTATCTCCACTCCACCTCCTTCAGGTACTGATTCCTGAAGTTGCTCAACAGATGTTCCTAGGTGGAGTGAAGCTGATGTAGGTGGTTATTTCTTGTCCACCCAATACACCCTTTTCCTGTGATAAGTGGTGTAACAAGGTATGATGCAAAGTGGAACATCGCATGTCTTGCATGCTATACCAGTTTCCTTCCTGATACCCGACTTTGAACACACTTCACACCTGCGACGTTTGGGGATTTTTACCAGCTCATGTTTCAATTTATAGTTCAGGCGAGTCTCTGCTATAACAACACGTCGCTGTTGTCTCTGGGTTGGCAATAAACTACTGTCTGAATCGTCGCTCTCACTATTGTTTTCAAACACTAATGTGGAATATGAATTATCTTCATCAGATTCAGCTTCAGCACTAGGTGTTGACGTGAAGAGAGGGCGCCTTACACCCGACGGGCCAGGTGTTGACGGGTCAGCAGCAGGATACACAGGACCAGTGTCATGATTTATGTCTGGAGCATGAACTAGATGTGGAGATGGTGTAGTTGTTGCAGGCCACTCTGCCTTGTCAAATTTCAATAAAGACCAAATAGCAACTTCATGGAACTAGAGCAGAGTTAGTTTCCTTCGATCATCTGTGTTGGCCTTGTACAATGCATAAGCGTTTTGCAATGCCATTTGCAAGAAATAAAATGTTATTTTCTTGGTCCACTTGTGACATTTCCTGGCGAAATGGTAATACTTTACCATTTGATCAAAGTGGTCAACACCCTTCATGAACTTATTGTAGTCAACAATTGCCTGTGGTTTGTTCACCACAACCTGCTGTAGTCTTACTGTTCCATCTGCCCTGCGAACTCGTTTTCTTTTCTGAACTTTCTTTGTGTCTGCATTGTGTAGGTTGGGCGAGGGGAGAGCCGAGGGGAGGCCGAGGGGAGAGAGATCCGATTGCTCCACGTGACAACAAAACAATGGGCCTGTCACGTGACCCAGTAGGCCGACGTGACTTGCGGCCTACCCGAGAGAACAGGAATTTCATGGCGCGGAGTTTGAAACAAACCCCAAGTAAATCGGATTTAAACTGGATTTTTTACAAATATTTTAAACCGCACCGTAAATTTACGTCGTGATCCGACAAGCGGTTAGGGAAAATGCCCGTAATTCCAAGTCGAAAATCCAGGAAAGTGTTAATTAATTTAGAACCTGTACTTGAGGTCGATCTCGAACCCATTGTTGATGTGATGACTTATATTGAATTTAGTAACTAGCTCATCAAGATTGTAACTTGCTTAGCTAAATGAATTGTGGGGTTCAGTCCCTGAGCCCATTATGTGCCTCTGTAACCCTTTCCACAACCGCCCACAAGATGGGTATGGGGTGCATAATGGGGTGGGGTGTCATGACCAAACGTGCCACATCAAAACCACAAGTTGACATTGAATGTGAATTAACAATGAGACAAGTAATATTTATACTAATACATTTATACTAACTCTGTTGAGCGTTGACCATTTATACATCAAATCTGTTGATGTGAGCACTTTAGTTTAGTCTGCCGTTTAAAGAAAAAAAGAGCATATCAATGGTATATCACAGAAAACGAATTTATCATAAACTCATGTATTTGTCTTATCATATTGAACTGCATTCATATTTTTAATATATAACAATATGAATATACAAATTTCTGTAAATCCCCTACCATGTTGGAATCTGTGGAAATGAATGAGCAAATGTGCTGGCTGAAGGCGCTGAAGGAAACCACATTGGTTTCATTTTGGATACAAATGTCCATGGAGATTCAAAATGGAAACTAATTATATAGTTGAACCTGCAGAGAGGAGTTTAAGAATCTGTGTTGAGAGTGATGGACACAGCCTTCACAATTATACTTCAGAGAATGTAAACATCTAAGAGTCATTAGAAATATGTGTAGAATAATAAACCCTACATTGTTTGAGTTAGGGAAAACACCATTTGTGATACATAGATACTATAGCTGTTCCTAAAGATTCACCCATTTTGCACCAGCAAGATAACATATAAGATTTTAAGAGTTGACGAATGTTAATATTCTTGTTTGATAAACTGTGAACTTGAGACATAGTTAATAAGAACATTCCAATTATAACACAACAAAAAGTTTTCAGATTCTTTAACACCACTTTCCAGCAACTTATATAATTTATATAAATTATTTTAGGGAATAATACATAAATTATATATTTAAACATGATATAGTGTTTAGTGGAATGCATAAGGAGTCAAATTGTGTTAAAAAGAGCGATTTTTAGAAAATTTGGAAAACTACTTTTTTCTGTTCAAATTATAACTAAATGGATTTTAAAGGTTTCACTCAGCCAATATATATCATTCACAATTTATTAATGAATTTTACAAAAAAACACCATAAATTTTATATTTAAACATGTAAAAACTATTTGTTTTACATTTGGAAGAAAATAATTGTAGAAAAACAATTTATAATTAAACCTTTGTGTTTGGATTTTTTGAGTAAAAGTTTCTCAAAGGCTCTCCTGCACCATTCTCAATGCAAATCATTCCCACACCTATGGGAAGAGATAGGCGAACGTTGTGTAGATGATATGTGTTTGCTGGGGTGAAAGCTGGGGTTGTGAAAGCTGGGGGTGTGAAAGCTAGGGGTGTGAAAGCTAGGGGTGTGAAAGCTGGGGGTGTAAAAGATGGGGAGTTGAAAGCTGGGGTTGTAAAAGCTGGTGGTGGGAAAGCTAGGGGTGTGAAAGCTGGGGTTGTGAAAACTGGGGGTGTGAAAGCTGGGGGTGTGAAAGCTGGGGATGTGAAAGCTGGGGGTGTGAAAGCTGGGGGTGTGAAAGCTGGGGTTGTGAAAGCTAGGGGTGTGAAAGCTGGGGGTGTGAAAGCTGAGGGTGTGAAAGCTGGGGGTGTGAAAGCTGGGGGTGTGAAAGCTGGGGTGTGTGAAAGCTGGGGTTGTGAAAGCTAGGGGTGTGAAAGCTGGGGGTGTGAAAGCTGGGGGTGTGAAAGCTGGGGGTGTGAGAGCTGGGGGTGTGAAAGCTAGGGGTGTGAAAGCTGGGGGTGTGAAAGCTAGGGGTGTGAAACCTGGGGTGTGTGAAAGCTGGGGGTGTGAAAGCTGGGGGTGTGAAAGCTCGGGGTGTGAAAGCTGGGGTGTGTGAAAGCTAGGAGTGTGAAAGCTCGGGGTGTGAAAGCTGGGGGTGTGAAAGCTAGGGCTGTGAAACCTGGGGTGTGTGAAAGCTGGGGGTGTGAAAGCTGGGGGTGTGAAAGCTCGGGGTGTGAAAGCTGGGGTGTGTGAAAGCTAGGAGTGTGAAAGCTCGGGGTGTGAAAGCTGGGGTGTGTGAAAGCTGGGGGTGTGAAAGCTGGGGGTGTGAAAGCTTAGGGTGTGAAAGCTAGGGGTGTGAAAGCTGGGGTGTGAAAGCTGGTGGGGTGAAAGCCCAAGGTGTGAAAGTTGGGGCGTGTGAAAGCTGGGGGTGTGAAAGCTGGGGTGTGAACGCTGAGGGTGTGGTAGCTGGGGGTGTGAAAGCTGAGGGTGTGAAAGCTGGGGGTGTGAAAGCTAGGGGTGTAAAAGCTGGGGGTGTAAAAACTGGGGGTGTGAAAGCTGGGGTGTGAAAGCTGGGGGGTGAAAGCTGGGGTGTGTGAAAGCTGGGCGTGTGAAAGCCCAAGGTGTGAAAGCTGGGGTGTGAAAGCTGGTTGTGTAACATTTCATGTGAAGACACGTGGGGAAAAAATAACCCAGAGTATTGATCTGAAACGTGTGAAGGACTGTGCCGCTAAATTAAGTCTTTAAAACAGTTAACCAGGTGTTGCTGATGAAGTTCACCGTGACCAAGGTCACGAGGAGTTACAGTAATGTAGCGAGGGCACAGTACACCCAGTGAGTGGTGATCATGTTAGGGCACAGTACACCAGGTGAGTGGTGATCATGTTAGGGCACAGTACACCAGGTGAGTGGTGATCATGTTAGGGCACAGTACACCAGGTGAGTGGTGATCATGTTAGGGCACAGTACACCAGGTGAGTGGTGATCATGTTAGGGCACAGTACACCAGGTGAGTGGTAATCATGTTAGGGCACAGTACACCCAGTAAGTGGTGATCATGTTAGGGCACAGTACACCCAGTGAGTGGTGATCATGTTAGGGCACAGTACACCCAGTGAGTGGTGATCATATTAGGGCACAGTACACCCAATGAGCGGTGATCATGTTAGGGCACAGTACACCCAATGAGTGGTGATCATGTTAGGGCACAGTACACCTAATGAGTGGTGATCATGTTAGGGCACAGTACACCCAGTGAGTGGTGATCATGTTAGGGCACAGTACACCCGGTGAGTGGTGATCATGTTAGGGCACAGTACACCCGGTGAGTGGTGATCATGTTAGGGCACAGTACACCCAGTGAGTGGTGATCATGTTAGTGTAAGTAGTGTGGATGACAACGTACAGGTGATATTTTGTTTCAGGTCAAATATCACGCGTGTGAGTCAGGGTTTTGAGGTCCAATATCCCGGGTGTGAGTCAGGGTTTTCAGGTTCCAATATCCCACGTGTGAGTCAGGGTTTTGAGGTCCAATATCCCGCATATGGCTTCTGGGTTTTTCAGGTAAATTTTTGTCAGTCGCAGATTTTAGAAGTTGTTAAAGTTTTTATGATGAAAATATTTTCCGAGACTTTAGAAGTTTGTTAAAGTTCTTATGAGAGAAATTCAAATTCGTGTTTATGAGCCAGGGTTTTCAGGTAAATTTTGTCAGTCACAGATTTTAGAAGTTGTTAAAGTTCTTATAATGAAAATAATGTCATACGAATTTGTTAAAGTTCTTATGATGAAAATAATGTCATACGAGTTTGTTAAGAGTTTTTATGAAAATAATGTCTTACGAGTTTTGTTAAGAGTTCTTATGGGATTCTTACTTAGAAACTAGTATATTGCTATACATCTGAATCTTTTTCCTGCCCCCCTCCCCCCCTGTATCTCCCGCTCATACCTCACACCCCCTTCCTTCCCCCCCTTACCTCACAATCTGTGGCCCACCTGTGTTTACTTTTAGACCGTCAGCCAGACGCGGCCTTCAGGTTACCTCTTATCTTATCTTATCTTATCTTCTCCATAATATCTGGACCGTCCCTCCACCCTCTCTCTCTCTCTCTCTCTCTCCTCTTCATATTATTCTCTCTTCCTATTTTTCTGACATCGTAATGTTTTTGTTCCTTTTTTCATTAACCAGACAGTTTTACACAAATCAACCGATGCATCTCAATGTAACCTTTATTACTGAAACTGCCTCCGAGACTATCTAAGCTGGCACCAGCTACCTGCCCCCTGGGCTATCTGCCCGAGGCAATCATCACCTGATTACCTGCCCTGACATCTACCAGTCATTGTCAGCGTTCGCCACCGTAATAATTTATATATATATATATATATATATATATATATATATATATATATATATATATATATATATATATATATATATATATATTTATATATGTATATATATATATATATATATATATATATATATATATATATATATATATATATATATATATATATATATATATATATATATATATATATATATATATATATATATATATATATATATACATTAGGCGTAAATAAAACATATTTATTTATTTATAATTTATTTAGTCATCAAATTTTAGTTTACACAATTTATAATAAACGACTCATTTAGCCCGAAGTTCTAAGAAGCTCATTCCTCAATCCGCTTGTATAATATCCGTCCTATTCACTCCTCATCTCTGTAAATAAAGAATAACAGTTTTAGATAGCGTTTACACATGTACAATATTTATCAGACACATAAAACCTCGAAACAAATGTACTCACCATTTTCCGTTAGATAATTTTGTTATAGCCTCATTCAGCCAGTCGTCTCCAAGCACATTTTCCAACAAATATTGCTCTTATCATAACACAGTGTTTCATAGCAGCTCGGCATATTTTTAAATAAAGCATAAGATAGCCTCATTACGTTCCTATCATTCTGCATATAATCTCCGTAAGTAAAACTAGTTTCAAATAGCTTTAATGCAGTTTTTAGATCCTTGTTTGAAAGATGGTAACAGAAAAACATCGCATATAGCCCGCATACGTAAGTATTTAAACTCTGAAGTCGCTCTGTAAACGTGTATACATCACAGTCTTTATAATAATTTAAAAACTCCGAAATGTAGGGCGAATACACATTTATTCTATACGAATCTAGTATAACTATTTTCCGTTTAGATTTATATACAGCAATCCAGTGGCCCATTACTTCCTTAGAGTCTCTTCCTAAGGTATTTATTATAAACATAATCGGACTATCCCGTATTTGCTTCATTATTCTATATATATCCGTCGCTAAATAGCATCCAATCTATTCAGCTTTACTACCCTTCATATTTTTCAATGCTGTATTAATTTGTTTGCAGTTCATGCTCTTGTATCGCACATAACTCGCCAATCGGAATAAATTCTCAATACTCCCGTTGTATTTCCGAATAAAATAATAACTTTATTTGATTTCACTGGAACAGCAAATTCTAATGTAATTCTCAGGTTGCCCGAAGTCTCTATAGGATGGGCATCTCTCAATTCCTCAGGCGTTAGTCTAAATGCCAGTAACGTTCTTCCTTTTATAAATGAATTATATGTCAAGGTATTACAAGCGTTAAAGCCTACTGTATTTTGAGTCTCGTAGTATAGTTTCGAACATTTATTCGGGAACTTACAAGTTATATTAAATAAGTTTGTCCCATCACGTGTAATATATACATTAGATAAATCGCAGTGATCGAAATAAAGTGGATTAAGTGTATACGCTCCTGATATTGCTTCCATATCCGTCATCATAATAAATAATTTATCTGGGATAATGCTCCCCCATGACTGGTCAATACTTAATCTCTGCTGCCCATTACCAAGAATGAACGTCTTGTGGAGTGTCTTATCAAACGTATATGAAACTGGCGTATTTTGTTCAGCCAGAGCTCTATTAATAGCCTCCAATCCAGATGCGAATGGAGTTATCCGATCATTTCACATTCTAGCTAGTTTTATGTTAAACTTGTATCCAGATTCAATACTGTTTATAACCCACGGATCACTGTTAAGTTCTAATCTCAAACGAATATCAATTATATCCAAAAGATATTCGCTCAAAGTTGTAATGTCCAATAGCAGTTTAAAGCAACAGTTTACTCCCTCAGTTTTTAACTTTACAAATCTAGATTTAAGGTCTTCTGAGGCATTCTTAAAATAATCTACATCATATTTTTCAGGAAAAACATCATTATAGAAATACGTTAGTTCTTTAAATCTTTCAGCTTTACATTCAGAAAGCGTTGTCATTAGCTTTACATATGATAAATATGAAAATAGTGAATTAGTTTCCACCACTTGCTCATTTAAATAAACAGTTACAGCTTTAAACATTGTCTGGGACAAACCATTGACTATTGGTGCATTTTTAATATCCGCTAAAGCCGTAATTCCGTCAGGTCCCGTTAATTCTACCATCAGTTCTAGCGTCAAGCTCGAAAGATCAATAAATTGTCCCTTTACTCCTGGGATACGGAATTTAATATAAGAATCTTTAAATTTATTGTTAATACTTGAATTCACAGGTAAAATATCCTGTGTCTGTCTTGAAAATATCATACTTTCAACCATTCTATGCGGATTAACTTTAGGAAAGCCATCGCTTATAGCAGCTGTATAATTTTCTAAAGGAACTTGCAATGCTGCACTAGGAGCATTTACACTCATCATGTCTGCGTCTAGCATACAACTAGTACTGTTTTATGAAAACACGTCTTTATATCTATCCATTTTCTTTATATAGGCAGGGGCCTCGTAGCCTGGTGGATAGCGCACAGGACTCGTAATTCTGTGGCGCGGGTTCGATTCCCGCACGAGGCAGAAACAAATGGGCAAAGTTTCTTTCACCCCGAATGCCCCTGTTACCTAGCAGTAAATAGGTACCTGGGAGTTAGTCAGCTGTCACGGGCTGCTTCCTGGGGGTGGAGGCCTGGTCAAGGACCGGGCCGCGGGGACACTAAAAAAAAAAAAGCCAGGAAATCATCTCAAGATAACCTCAAGATAAGGTTTTTTCGTTATTCGGCCACCTGCTATCAATTTAGGACCTATACTTTTCAATGTTTCCATACCGCGTTTTCTAATTGAATCTTTCAAAGTACCTTGGCCTGCATTTATATCCTGCAAAACATTCTGTCCCATTGTCAATGCTGCTGGCATGATAGTTTTTAATAGGAAAGGTGTTGCTCTACGAGCTAGACCAGCTAAGAAACTTAATATTCCACCTCCTCTTAAATGTCTTCTATCGAAAACAGTAATATCGCCCAGCGCTCCACCTCTCTTCCCTCGTGGAGCGATAAATCGCTCTACCTCGTCAACAGACAGCTGTACAAACCCGACCCTCATGTTTAAACGTGCCAGGAGAGAATGATAAACTCCCTCTACTCTTACCATTATATATCAACGGGTCTAATATGTAATACTGCAATCGTACATCCATCCTTTTCAAAATATACAGGCTCCCCATCTTGATCTGTTAATTTAATACTTATGCCATCAATATTAGTCGTATTTAAAGGTTTATATAATTTCCTGTGTGTTACATTACTTTGAAACGAAACAACATCCAAGATATTTACAATCTGATTACCAAACATGGTGGGCTGCACCTTATCACAATATACACACAAGAAATCTATACGGCCTAATGGCCTAGGATGATAATAGCATGTATCTTGTACAGTTAACCTGTTATTAGGTAGTTTATTCATAATAAAAATATCATAGGCTTTACCTACTTCCGCTCCAATAACTTTACATATATTTCGACCGAAAGATAAAGATTAATACTCGAATCATATTTCATATAAACGTCCCCATGGTCTGGGAAATTATAATTAAGTAGGGATCCTATAAAACTCAATGAACTTTTAGAAAATATAGTTGAAATTTCTCTATTTAAAATAGTCGTTAGCTCTATGCAATTATCACTGGCTAAAATATCTGACTTTAAAGTGAAAGATGTATTCACCGTACTCAAATCAGATCAATTTTTATTAGACACTAGAAGTTGAACTGAAATAAAACTTTCCGGGTCATTCCTCTTAACAGCGAAATAAGATGGAGGCAGGAATATATTCTTCAGGCACACTTCATAAGCTTTATTCGGGTCTAAAGGCAGCTGATTATGTAATCTATTTTCAAAAGCATTGGTAGCATTGTTTTTAAATACATCAGTATCAGAGTTACTCGCTGCATATATAACGTAACTATCCATCCTGTAGACTAATAGTAAATGATAAAAATAAACAGAAACTCACCTTAATATGGTATCCAGGTAGACTCTCCTTCATCTCCAGCCTTGATCTTCCTCTTCAAACTCGGAGGAGAAAACACTTGATTTTTCGCATCTACATTTCTAAATAAATTCTTAGGTGTAGAGGTCAAAGAAAAAAACTACTTGGCTATGGGCAATTTATCTTCTGGGAATAGCAATTTCGGAGTGCACATCCTGCCTATAACATCATCAACAATATTGATCCCAGTAACTGGTGATGTGATGTTCCCTTCCTCATCCCACTTTACAAGTCCAGTTGTATTAAAATAATTTAACAGGGAGACTGCAAAATCATAACCCTTAAGATTTAATCTTAAGTCTATCAAGTGTTGTATAACAGGATTTGTTCTCACTGTCGTCGTAGGCTTCTCAACACTTACTGCCGTAGGCTTCTGTTGATCAATAACTTTTCGTGGTACAAGATAGAATTCTTTCATTATTCCTTATTAAATAGCCTTGAAATAAAATTTATAGCTATGGGAAGTAAAATGCCCAATAAATTACCTCCTCTTTTACTCGTTAATATGTCTTTCTTGAGTGAAATAGCCTTCTTCTTACAGGCTAATGTATGGAGTAGAGCTCTATATTTAGAAAGTCTCTTTAAAATAGGCTTCCCAACTTCAATTTTATTTTTTAAGAAATTATTAAATATTTCAGATAGGCAAAGTATATGTTCCTTTTTAAGAGTCTTAATTAAATTTTTCCTAGAATTATAACCTAATCTAGCTAATAGTTCAATAAATCCACGATACTTGCTAACTAAGGGCTGCTTCTTCATAGTTTCTTCACGTCATCTGAATTCACCCACTGATCAAATGAACTGTCGTAACCGACGTATCTAACTTTATATAAAGTAGTATTACCAACTTTACGTTTACTTATAATTCTCTCAATTTCAAATGTATCTGACAAGTAGGTGGGAGTCAACTCCTCTCTATAAAATCCGCCTTCTATAAGTCTATTATTTAAGTCCTTTAGATAATATAAAGGCACAGGTTGTTTAGTATCAATTTGAGCAATAATAAATATTTCCTTAGTGTTCTGTTGATGAAAACCTCTTTTGAACTTTGAAATACGATTAGATAAGGCAAGCCGTACTGTATCTTCAACAGACAGATGATTACTGATGCGTGGCTTAGTCTGCTGCTCTCCTTTATACATGAGCTTAAACTGCCTAGTCTCATCTTGAGGCAGAGATAAAGCATGTACATCAATAGGTATTTTCCCCTTTAATCCTCTATGTGGTGTTCTATTATACGTTTTAACCATATCAGGTAGAACATTTATATAGGTTAAGGTATTATAAGCCGTTAAATATTTATATATCTTAGTTTTCAATGTTCTTATAAATCTCTCTGCAATGCTGGCTGTAGTTTCCTGAGAAAATACACTGTACAGTTCAATGTTTTTACTGTCTAACAATCGTTTCATATATTTATTATAGAATTCACCGCCCTTATCAGTGTTAAGCTTCCTTACACCTTTTGATGAAGGTAAATCCAGAATAGCTTTCATGGCTTCACCTACACTCTGACCTGATTTAGTGGATAGTGGAACTACATGTGCAAACCTTGAAAATATATCAACACAAACTAATAAATATTTAATATCATTGTTGTGCTTAGCTAACAATGTCATATCAGCCAAGTCACTGGTAAAGAAAGCTTTAGGTCTAGGTACTAAGATACGTCTTCGTTTAAATTTACGTTTTGTTAATAGATGTAAGGTATATGCATTAGACGTTTTTAAATAGTCTTTCACATCTTTTATAGTTAATTCAGGGATTGTTTTCTTTGCAGCCTTATACAATTTTAAAACGCCACCAAACCCACTTATGGACTTGGGGTCATTGTATATCTTATTAAGAGTTTGTGTAATGTTCACCATTGATACACTATTTCATATGGGGGTTCATTTACAATATTTCCCCTAAATATTATGGATTCAGGTGTTTTAACGCCCAAGTCAACAAGTAAATACCCATACTGTCGAGAAATCACTTTCTTATATATATCTAAAAATTTCTTGGCATCTTGTTTTCCGAATATTTGTCTGCCTAATGTTTCTATCTGGGACAAGTCTCTTGATTTAAGCAGAATAAAATGAGAAGCATTTAAACTTATAGATCTAGAAAATTTCCCACTGAAAAATATATTTTGGGTTATAAAAATAACAGAGATGTTCTCATGCCGTCCCTTAGTAAATATATCACTTACTATTTTAGAGTTTGTAGATTCAACATACAAGTCATCATAAACAACTAATATATGAGATGTGTCCTCTGGATCACGATCGTCTAAAGGGTTTACAATTTCAGAGTAAAAAGATATCTTATGTTTAATGAGTAGATTAGTTCTCAACTCTTTATACCCGCTTCCACAGATAATTATTTTTGCAAAGTTTTGCTGATATTTCTCTATCATTTTAGCACATAAATAGCTCTTCCCACCATTTGAAAATCAAGCAATAATAATTCTTGACGGTTCACTAAATATATTCAACTGGGTTTCAGTAATAACTTTTTTTCTGCCCTTCCATGTTGCTAGGATTCAATAGACTAACTACAAATATATAATGAAAGGAGTATTTAAACGAAATCTACATTCTAGTTTTTATTTTAAACATAGCCAATAAATCATAGTCATAACATATACATTTGAACATATCCAATACAGTAATAAAATCATAGAATATACAATATCAAAAATATCATAGACATTAAATCATAGTCATAACATAGCCGTTTGAACATATCTAATACAGTAATAAAATCATAGAATATACAATATCAAAAATATCATAGACATTAAATCATAGTCATAACATAGCAATTTGAACATATCCAATACAGTAAGAAAATCATAGAATATACAATATCAAAATATCATAGACATTAAATCATAGTCATAACATATCCAATACAGTAATAAAATCATAGAATATACAATATCAAAAATATCATAGACATTTGAATATAGTCATTTCATATCAAATACAGTAACAAATCATAGATAATACAGTACCAAAATAAATCATAGTCATTAGAATATAGTTATAGATAATACATAGACAATACAGTAACATAGACTTAGTTGTTGTTAGGGAATAATTGCTGAGCGACTCTATCCCGCTTTTCCCAAAGATTAAAAATGGGGAACAATTGACGTCTTGGTTGGGGGATTATCTACAATTACAGGATCCTCTACCTTCACCTGCACCTCTTCCTCTACCTGTACCTCTTCCTCTACCTGTACCTCACGCTCTGGAATGTCTGGGTGACCGTAAGCTAATGACTCTGTGGGACTAATGAGGTACCTCTTGTCATCAAAAGCTGACAGGCCGCGCTTAGTTGTTTTACACGTGCATATCTGTCCGTTAACATTGCGAATGGATCGGGATACAAAATTAAAAGTTGTATTTGTCTCTAATGTGTTCTGAAAAGATGCATGTATTATTTTCTTTTGTTGGTGATAAGGAATCCCTTTACATTTACATAAATGTTCTTTATCATGGGTTAGGAGAGAATAAGTTTTAGGCTTGAGTGCAATTAATTCAGTTATAATTTTCTGCTTTACTTCTGACTTGAGGAGTCCTAGTTCACCTTTGCGAGTAGCAGAATACATGGGATGATCTTTGTCGAAATTACTGAAATTCATATAATCTACTAGAGGAGCTTTTGTCATTTCTTGGAAAGCATCTTTACAGGTCAGAGTAAATATGAATGAGTCTGTATCCGTATAAATTAGTCTAGATCTCTCCCCATAATGGGCTTTAACTACATTATACCAGAACTCGTATAAACGCCTCTTGGCTATCTGCAAGATCTGATATCCCATGTAAGAAGGAGTGGTAACTTTAAGGATGTCTTTCATTACTGTACAGAGAACCCTATCTTGACCTAAAGAGACAGCTCGTTTATACAAAGGGTTTCTTGCATGAGTTAAGAAAAAATGTTTTGTCGTTACTAGATGGTGAGTATTAGCATATCTAGATATATTTGTCATTGATTTCCCGTACAGACTATTACTTATGAGTTTAAAAGCTTTTTCTTTAACTTTACAGGTGGTATTGGCTCGTTCTCGAATGTTGGTTGAAATAAAATCTTTTAAATAGGGAGCCTGTTTAAATTCATAGATTGTTTTTACTCGTTCAACTTCTAGCCCTAGTTTTAATAGCAATTGCAGGAAATCAAGGCTCACTAAGTAGTTGTTTTGGGGCAAGTGGGATGCAATTAATTTAGTATTTTTAGGCGGGAGCTTACGGTTTTCATCGTTAAGGGTTTTCTTACTGTACTCTGACAAAAACTCCTCAGTTATATTAGTATGAGACAGTACAAGGGGCAGATCATCAGTATACCTGGCTACCTCGGGAGATACATGTTTTGTATCGCATAAAATCCAATAGCCTTTGTCTTGATCACAGGGGATATGTTGTAACCCTTGCCCTAATAAGGTATCCCGCTCAAGGTCAGTTAATTGTCTAATCCCTCCCTGGGGAAGCACCTCAGCCATGCACGCTGCATATAGGCTGTTGAAGTCGAGGTACAAAATGTGAGTATCGTCATCAGAGCTAGGGTTAGATGTAGTGTGCTCGTTAACAGCCTGTGTAAATTGTCTTATGGAAGATGTGAACCCCCCTCTAAGATTCCTTCTCAACAAATCATATACATTCTGATCATACACATAGTCAAGTACAACTTTTGATTTAAATAAGAACGCGTCCCAAGCGTAACTAGGAAGTGATACATAGAAAACAATATCTAGTTCATAAATTTCTTTCAGTGATGTTCGCCAAAGAGTAAATATATCAACTAGCATTCCTACGTCAACTTTTAAATATAACATGAGGTAATCCTTTATGTTTGTACAGTTCCCTAAATTAAATACTTTAAGAGCATTGTTATAATCTTCTTCAGACAGTGGAGCGTCATGTAAAACATTGTAAAACTTATCTCGCGATGGGAGCTGAGGTTCGTCTAACACGTCCATGGAAGAAATATAATCATAACATAGGCTTTGTTTACCTTTAATTAACAGAGCTTTAGCCTCATCGGATACGCCATTTAGTATGTGTTCAGTATACTTGGTGGGTTTCTTACTGACAACGTGCTCTTTTGCTAAGGTTCCTAATGACCCATTAAGGAGAGCTAGGCTATCTAGGAATTTAAGTTCACCTATGATGACTTGCATCATAGGTGATTTCAATCCTTCCATGGTTAGAATTTCTACATCGCGGTGAGGATTTTTGGGCAGTTCTTTAAGTATAATTCCAAGATCATAGGCAGCATTATGGGAAAATGTGGTCAAGTATCTACGAGCATTTTTACATTGTAAATTGCAACGAGCACAATAGGCACCTAAGTAATTATTTTCCTGAATAGCATGATTATGATGTCTATATTTATCTTTCTTATTCATGAAAGTTTGATGACACAATTGACACGTATTTTGTCTTTGAAACATTCTTTCCTGCTCTCTAGACAAGTTCTTAGGGAAGTTGGGGAGCTAAGCATGAATAGCTTTCCATGAGGCTTCTAGCTTTGTAATAAAATGATTAACTACGTCTGGACCTACGTATGAATACGTTTCTACGACATTGAATTCCCTGTCTACAATCATGTAAGCATAAGCAATTGCTTTATGCTTACATTCCACCATGCCTCAAGGATTTTGACGGTCTAAACAACATTCAAAATCGTAATAGGCGGTGTGAGTCGGGCTATAGGTCCTACCGTAATTTTTAAAAATTATTTTCTCATTAGGATTATAGAACGAAAATACTTGGGATACAGTGCATGACTCTTCGTGAGCCTGAATTTCATCTAAGGGGGCATGCAAAAGGTAAATTTTGCAGAATTTATGAGTGTTAGGAATCCTTCCAGAGTGGTGGTTAATACTCTTTACAAATTTATCAAAGTCCTTGATCAGACAGAGATGCTTGCCTTCTAATAACAACAAAGGAACTTTATCGGCATACTTTTCTTGACTTTTCCTAGCTAAACTAAGATAGTATCTGTTACTTTCATGAGTTACTGTATAAACATAAATAGAAATTTTGTTAAGCTTCTCTATTTTCTTAAGGTTATCAAATGATACAGGGAATCTGATTTCATCTGCCCATACTACGAATCTTCTACACCATCGAAGGCTTTTGTAATGTTGTCTAACGTTATTCATAGTCCTGCCCAATGCTAAGTTTTTATACGCCGCAATGCAGTGTAACAAACACTCATCTCCTTCACTTTCAGGGTTAAATACTGATTCTTTACCCCTTAATTTTGCAGGATATGGTACGTATGATCCAAGGTGCATAGGGTGGCGAATATATGAAAAATTAATGGCAAAGCCTGACATGGAATGAATTCCTACACTTGAGGATTGGACATTTTTTAGGCATTCGTCAATTTTTGCAGACATTTCTTCAACCCATGAATTTACGAGAACTTCCACCTCTTCCTGTGTAACAGTCTGAGTTTCGCCTCTAATTGAAAATACTTCGTCTAATATTTCATATTGATCGTCGGCATGATTAAGTTTTTGCAAAATTAGGCTTACGTCAGGGTAAATGTGAAATGAGGGAGGGAATTCTTCCTGTATTTGTCTGAACTGATTCTCTATATATTCTTTAAAAAATTCCCTATACCTATTTATATATATGCTGGGGTCAGCGTCTAAATGACCGGGATGGAGAATGAATGTCTCGAGAATGATCCTTCGAAATGGCGTATGACTTCTAACACTCTCTGAACAACGTGATCTATGTTATGTACCTCTGGGGAATCTGGAGCGTTGACTTCTTCATCTGATATGTCATGAACAGAGAGTTGATTGTCTTCTTCATCTGAGGATGCCTGCAGGTTGCTGTCTGGTGCATCTTCTTCTAGCTCCTGGGACAGCTGGGGTTGACTGCGTACAGGCGTGCTCCACTCAGAGGGTTGGGTTGAATCCAGGGGCGATTCTGTAATATAATATTAGCAATAAATAAACGTTAAGAGGAAAACAAATTTGAAAACATTAAGAGGATTTGAAAACCTTAATAGGAAAACAATGTTTGTAACTTTAAGAGGAAAATATCGTCTAAATAAGAGGATTTATTCAGAGGAAAAACAAAAAGTCTAAATAAGAGGAAAAACTGAATTACAGATAAACAATAATATTACTTACGAGCTGGGATGTTGATTCCACCAAGTATGAGATTCTCTTGATCACGAATAGGAACTCCTGTAATGGAAACATTTTTCTGTATGAGTACATATTACTTGTTTATACACTTGTTAAAATATACAATTATTAACTTTTTAAATTACGAAAATTATTGTGAAAACGTACGGTTATTTATGATGCGACGGCGTTTGGGTGGAGGTTCAATGACGTTTCTGGCTTCGGTGGGAGGTTCCTGGTTAACGGACCAACGACAGTACGGGCAGGAAGTAGAACCATGAACTGAAATAAGAATAATATATATAAATTGACTGTCTGTATGTATGTATGTGTGTTTCAGATATATATTTTCTTTGAAAGTTTATTGAATGTGCGAGAAAAACGATACTTACGATTTGCACAATAGAGTTGTCCACAGCTGGTACAGGTTACGTCAAAATGTCCAGGTGGTGTAGACCCGTTGCATCCTATACAGTACAGTCTGCATTCTTGAAGAGCGTTGATGGACATTTCACCTAGGCATGTTAAACATCGTGTTTGACACACATGCCTGATTTCGTTGTTGAGAGGAGACAGGCACAGGGGACACAGTGACATGATGATATGACTATGCTGGGGGCAACCTTGTGAACAGGATGAAGATTGAATGTTGACTGAAAGTGTAGGCTTAGAGGCCTACACTTTCAGTCAACCTCTAAGACTTTGGCCTTAGGCGATCTGAGGAGGCCCCTGAATGAGCATAATAACAATAGTGTGCCCCTGAGTGAGCGTTTGGCTGTTTTATTAATAGCGAGAATGACTGGCGAATACTGGGATTAAACTCTTTATTATACATTGTGTAAACTAAAATTAGATGACTAAATAAATTATAAATAAATAAATAAATATGTTTTATTAACGCCTAATGTATATGTATATATAAATTATTACGGTGGCGAACGCTGACAATGACTGGTAGATGTCAGGGCAGGTAATCAGGTGATGATTGCCTCGGGCAGACAGCCTGGGGCAGGTAGCTGGTGCCAGCTTAGATAGTCTCGGAGGCAGTTTCAGTAATAAAGGTTACATTGAGATGCATCGGTTGATTTGTGTAAAACTGACTGGTTAATGAAAAAAGGAATAAAACATTACGATGTCAGAAAAATAGGAAGAGAGAATAATATGAAGAGGAGAGAGAGAGAGGGTGGAGGGACGGTCCAGATATTATGGAGAAGATAAGATAAGAGGTAACCTGTATGCGGCGTCTGGCTGACGGTCTAAAGTAAACACAGGTGACGCGAGACATTGTGAGGTAAGGGGGGTAGGGAGGGGGTGTGAGGTACGAGCGGGAGATGTAGTGAAATGATTCAGATATATAGCAATATACTAGTTTCTAAGTAAGAAACAAATAAGAACTCTTAACAAAACTCGTATGATATTATTTCATGATAAGAACTTTAACAAACTTCTAAAGTCTCGGAAATTATTTTCATCATAAGAACTTTAACAAACTCGTATGACATTATTTTCATTATAAGAACTTTAACAACTTCTAAAATCTGACTGACAAAATTTACCTGAAAACCCTGGCTCATAAACACGAATTTGAATTTCTCCCATAAGAACTTTAACAAACTTCTAAGTCTAGGAAATTATTTTCATCATAAGAACTTTAACAACTTCTAAAATCTGTGTCTGACAAAATTTACCTAAAAAACCCTGGCTCACACGCGGGATATTGGAACCTGAAAACCATGGCTCACACGCGTGATTTTGGACCTGAAAACCATTGCTCACACGCGTGATTTTTTCCCTTGGACCTGAAAACCATGGCTCACACAGAACATTTTTTCCCCCAGAAAAAAAAATGTTCTGTGCGTTGTCATCCACACTACTGAGAAGTACCAGCTATGTGGGCAACACAGAAGTACTGGTTATGTGGGCAACACAAAAGTACTGGCTATGTGGGCAACACAGAAGTACTCGCTATTTGGAAAACAGAGTAGTACGGCAATGTGGGCAACAGAGAAGTAATCACTATGTGGGCAACAAAGAAATACTCGCTACGTGGCAAACAGAGAAGTACTAGCACTAAGGGCAACAGAGAAGTACTAGCTATGTTGGAAACAGAGAAGTGCTCGTTATGTGGGCAACAGAGAAGTACTGGCTAGGTGGGCAACAGAGAAGTACTTATTATGTGAGCAACAGAGAAGTACTGACTATGTGGGCAACAGAGAAGTACTCACTATGTAGGCAACAGAGAAGTGCTCGCTATGTGGGGAACAGTGAAGTACTCGCTATGTGGGCAAGACAGTAGTACTGTCCATGTGGGCCACAGAGAAGTACTGGTTATGTGGGCAACAGAGAAGTACTGGCTATGTGGGCAACAGAGAAGTACTCACTATGTGGGCCACAGAAAAGTACTGGCTATGTGGACAACAGACAAGTACTGGCTATGTGGGACCCAGAGAAGTACTCCCTTTGTGGGTAACAGAGAAGTACTGGCAATTGGGAAAAACAGTGAAGTACTAGCAATGTGGGCAACAGAGAATTACTGGCTATGTTTGCAATAGAGAAGTACTGGCTATGTGGGCAACAGAGAAGTACTGGCTATGTGGGCAACAGAGAAGTACTCACTTTGTGGGCAACAGAGAAGTACTGGCTATGTGGACAACAGACAAGTACTGGCTATGTGGGCAACAGAGAAGTACTGGCTATGTAGGCAACAGAAAAGTACTGGCTATATGGGCAACAGAGAAGTACTCGTTATGTGGGCAACAGAGAAGTACTCACAATGTGGGCACCAGTGGATTACTCGCTATGTGGGCAACAGAGACGTACTGGCTATGTGGGCAACAGAGAAGTACTCGTTATGTGGGAAACAGAGAAGTACTCACAATGTGGGCACCAGTGGATTAGTCGCTATGTGGGCAACAAAGACGTACTGGCTATGTGGGCAACAGAGAAGTACTCGCTCTGTGGGCAACAGAGCAGTACTCACTATATGGACAACAGAGAAGTATCAGCTATGTTGGCCAAAGAGAAGTCCCGGCTATGTGGGCGATAGAGAAGTATTAGCTATGTGGGCAACAGAGATGTACTGGCTATGTGGGCCACAGAGAAGTGCCGGCTATGTGGGCAATAGAGAAGTACCAGCTATGTGGGCAACAGAAAAGTACTCGCTATGTAGGGCAACAGAGAAGCACTGGGTATGTGGGCAAGAGAGAAGTTATCACTATGAGGGCAACAGAGAAGTACTCGCTACGTGGGCAACAGAGAAGTACTCGCTACGTGGGCAACAGAGAAGTACTCATTACGTGGGCAACAGAGAAGTACTCATTAACTGGGCAACAGAGAAGTACTGACAATGTCGGCAACAGAGAGGTACTGGCTATGTGGGCAACAGAGAATTATTCACTATGTTGCAACAGAGAAGAAATAGCCTATGAGGGCAAAGAAGAAGTACCGGCTATGTGGGGCAACAGAGAAGTACTGGATATGTGGGCAAGAGAGAAGTACTCACTGTGTGGACAACAGAGAAGTACTGGCTATGCGGGCAACAGAGAAGTACTGGCTATGTGGGCAACAGAGAAGTATTGGCTATGTGGGCAACAGAGAAGTACTGGCTATGTGGGCCACAGACGTACTGGCTATGTGGGAAACAGAGATGTACTGGCTATGTGGGCAACAGAGACATACTGGCTATGTGGGCAACAGAGAAGTACTGGCTATGTAGACAACAGAGAAGAACCAGCTATGTGGGTAATAGAAAAGTAATGGCTATGTGGGCAACAGAGAAGTACTCGCTATGTGAGCAACAGAGAAGTACTCACATTATTGACAACAGAGAAGTGTCGGCTATGTTGGCAACAGAGAAGTCCCAGCTATGTGGGCAACAGAGATGTAATGGCTATGTGGGCAACAGAGAAGTACTCGCTATTTGGGCAACAGAGAAGTACTCACTTTATGGACAACGGAGAAGTACTGGCTATGTGGCAACAGAGAAGTACTGGTTATGTGGGCAAAAGAGATGTACTGGCTATGTGGGCAACAGAGACGTACTGGCTATGTGGGCAACAGAGAAGTACTAGCTATGTAGACAACAGAGAAAAACCGGCTATGTGGGTAACAGAAAAGTAATGGCTATGTGGGCAACAGAGAAGTACTCGCTATGTGGGCAACAGAGAAGTACTCGCTATTTGGGCAACAGAGAAGTACTCACTTTATGGACACCAGAAAAGTACTAACAATGTGGGCAACAGCGAAGTAATGACTATATGGCAACAGAGAAGTACTGGCTATGTGGGCAACAGAGAAGTACTCGCTATGAGGGCAACAGAGAAGTACTGGCTATGTGGGCAGCAGAGAAGTAATGGCTATGAGGGCAACAGAGACGAACTCACTATTTGGGCAACAGAGAAGTACTCACTTTATGGACAACAGAGAAGTACTGGCTATGTGGCAACAGAGAAGTACTGGCTATGTGGGCAACACAGAAGTACTCACTATGTGGGCAACAGAGAAGTACTGGCTCTGTGGGCAACATAGACGTACTGGCTATGTGGGCAACAGAGAAGTATTGGCTATGTGGGCAACAGAGAAGTACTGGCTATGTGGGCAACAGAAAAGTACTGGCTATGTGGGCAGCAGAGAAGTACTGGCTATGTGGGCAACAGAGAAGTACTGGCTATGTGGGCAACAGAGAAGTACTCCCTATGTGGGCAACAGAGAAGTACTGGCTATGTGGGCAACACAGAAGTACTCACTATGTGGGCAACAGAGAAGTACTGGCTATGTGGGCAACAGAGACGTACTGGCTATGTGGGCAACAGAGAAGTACTGGCTATGTGGGCAGCAAAGAAGTACTGGCTATGTGGGCAGCAGAGAAGTACTGGCTATATGGCAACAGAGAAGTACCTGCTGTGTGGGCTAGAGAGAAGTACTGGCTATGTTGTGTCGGGGTGTCTCTCTTTCTAGCCAGTCACCACCATGTATTAGTAGTGACAAACGTTACTTACGGTAGCCCACGGGTCTGCTCTCGATCCTCACGGTGCCACTGTTCACCAGGAGAGTGTCTCAGTCTTTCTCCGGCTGGCCTCGTAGCCTAAAGATGAGTGAGAACACGATCCCTTCCCTTGATCATGTGCCCGTCCCGATAGAGGGTTTTACGACTCACTATAGGTCGCCAACTGGTGTTTACCGTGTCCAGTAACACCTCAGTGGAATATTAGTAATATATTAGTGGCCCCAGGGAATACTAATTAATTTGGTAACAGGTAAGTATATGTGTAAATCACTCACTCTTAGATAGTCTCAATAGCAACAAGGTAATGGAAGGTTACCTTGAGGTTACCTTGAGGTGCTTCCGGGGCTTAGTGTCCCCGCGGCCCGGTCGTCGACCAGGCCTCCTGGTTGGTGGACTGATCAACCAGGCTGTTAGACGCGGCTGCTCGCAGCCTGACGTATGAGTCACAGCCTGGTTGATCAGGTATCCTTTGGAGGTGTTTATCCAGTTCTCTCTTGAACACTGTGAGGGGTCGGACAGTTATGCCCCTTATGTGTAGTGGAAGCGTGTTGAACAGTCTCGGGCCTCTGATGTTGATAGAGTTCTCTCTCAGAGTACCTGTTGCACCTCTGCTTTTCAACGGGGGTATTCTGCACATCCTGCCATGTCTTCTGGTCTCATGTGATGTTATTTTTGTGTGCAGGTTTGGGATCAGCCCCTCAATTATTTTCCACGTGTAAATTATTATGTATCTCTCCCGCCTGCGCTCAAGGGAGTACAGATTTAGGCTCTTTAGTCGGTCCCAGTAATTTAGATGTTTTACTGAGTGGATTCTAGCAGTAAAGGATCTCTGCACGCTCTCCAGGTCAGCAATTTCTCCAGCTTTGAAAGGGGCTGTCATTGTGCAGCAGTACTCCACTCTAGAGAGCACAAGCGTTTTAAAAAGTATCATCATCGGTATAGCATCTCTAGTGTGAAAAGTTCTTGTTATCCAACCAGTCATTTTTCTTGCAGTTGTGATGGCTACTTTATTGTGTTCTTTAAAGGTAAGGTCTTCCGACATGAGTACTCCAAGATCCTTTACATTGCCTTTTCGTTCTATGTTATGATTTGCCTGAGTTTTGTACGTGGGTTGACACACACATGGCGGTGGTTTTGTAGTTTACTTAAAAGATCTCAAGAATCATAACTCTGCATCAACAATATGGCAAAGGAATAATTGAGCAGCCTTCTCTCCGCCTCTTCACAATTCTGGAACACTCCGGGAATGGCAACACTCCCAGTTGACGTGCGTTCCCACGCTCCACATACAGTGTTATTGAACGTTTGGCAACTCGCGAGATGCCACGCCCACTCACACTCCTCACTTCCTCACACTGTTCACTTCCTCACTAAACTCACAGTATTGGCCTGAGGCGCCTATTATTCCCTCGTATTCACAGTATATCACAACACTGGCATAATCACAGTTAACCACTAGACATATGAATATATTATTTAATAACTCCAGTATATATAGTTCACTTGATCAATATTTATAATAACGAGGAATCTCTAGGCACACAGCCTTACACTATTGAATTGTATATTTATATATATAACCTCTGGCACGAACTTATAATATAAATGACATGTAAATATAAATGTCCTCGTCACAGTAATCTCTTCATCAAACCACAGGTGCAATCACACACCATATAAATATCTCGTGAGAGCTCTATAGCATCTCCCTTCACAACTGTGTCTTACTAGAAACATAGACATTGGTGAGCCCTGCTCACGACATAGAAGATACTCTGGCTAATCGCGAACTAAAGGAGAATGGGAGGGAAACTGAATTACCTACTTCCACCATAAAAGATGTGGACTCGTCCTATGTTGAGGGTTGAATTGAAGCTCCTGGTCCCGGCTTACGACTTGCTGTAGAGAACACCCCCACACACACTGATGCTCTTCCCAGGACCTCAACCAACATCCAAAAACCCGTCTTCTCCGGGCTGCTTCTCTCGGCAGGCTCTGTGCTGTGCTGTGCCACATACCCACTCTTCACAACCCTTCCACTGACCCGGGGCCACATACCCACTCTTCACAACCCTCCCACTGACCCGGGGCCACATAATCACTTTTCACAACACTCCCCTAACATGGGGCCACATACCCACTCTTCACAACCCTCACACTAGCACGGGGCCACATACCAACTCTTCAAAACCCTCCCACTGACACGGGGCCACATTCTCACTCTTCATAACCCTCACACTAGCACGAGCCACATACCCACTATTCACAACCCTAACACTAGCACGGGGGCCACATACCCACTCTTCACAACCCTCCCACTGACCCGGGGCCACATAATCACTTTTCACAACACTCCCCTTACATGGGGCCACATACCCACTCTTCACAACCCTCACACTAGCACGGGGCCACATACCTACTCTTCACAACCCTTACACTAGCACGAGGCCACGTACCCACTCTTCACAACCCTAACACTAGCACGAGGCCACATACCCACTCTTCACAACCCTCACACTAGCTCGGGACCACATACCCACCCTTCACAACCCTCACACTAGTACAGGGTCACATACACACTCTTCACAACCCTTCCACTAGCATGGGGCCACATACCCACTCTTCAAAATTCTCCCCTGACACGGGGCCACATACCCAATCTTCACAACCCTCCCACTGACACGGGGCCACATACCCTCTCTTCATAACCCTCACACTAGCACGGGCCACATACCCACTCTTCACAACCCTCCCACTGACACGGCGCCAAATACCCACTCTACACAACCCTTACACTAGCACGAGGCCAAGTGCCCACTCTTCACAACCCTCACACTAGCACGGTGCCACATACCCACTCTTCACAACCCTCACACTAGCTCGGGACCACATACCCACTCTTCACAACCCTTTCACTAGCACGGGGCCACATACCCACCCTTCGCAACCCTCACACTAGCACAGGGTCACATACCCACTCTTCACAACCCTTCCACTAGCATGGGGCCACATACCCACTCTTCACAACCCTCCCCTGACACGGGGCCACAAATCCACTCTTCACAATGCTACCACTACCATGGGTCCACATACCCACTCTTCACAACCCTGACACTAGCACGGGGCCACATACCCACTTTTCACAACCCTTCCATTTGCACAGAGTCACATACCCACTCTTCACATCCTTCACACTAGCACGGGGCCACATACCCACTCCTCACAACCTTCACACAAGGATGGGGACAAATACTCACTCTTCACAACCCTCCCACTAGCACGGGGCCACATACCCACTCTTCACAACCCTTACACTAGCACTGGGCCACATACCCACTCTTCACACAACCCGTTCTCACACAAGACAGCACATATATGACTTAATGCTTAAAGTCAATATGTTGAATATGAATTAGTAAATATGTGATACATTCCCAGTTACTTTTTTTACCAAGGCCCAAACTCTTCCTCACGTACCAATTTACGTCTCACAGTACCTGTTCATCAACATAGATAGCAGAATATTCGTGATTGGTTCAATTATTAGGAAAATTGTAGTTTTCATGTCCCACATGGGTTGTGAAATTTACCTACTATTGTCCATGCTCTTAGAATATTACAGATCAGCTACATCCTATTGAAGGCTCGTAGTTTTGTTTTGAGAAATATTAGTTGTTCTTAGTAAATTATAATAAGCACTAAAAATTATTACATAGAATAACAGTCCTTCACCAATCAATATTATATACCATAGTTTGCGCTTTACAAATCTTTAAAGGATGTTTTGTAGGAACGCTAACAGAAAACGATGTTACGTTGGAATGTCTATTGGGTAAACTACTGCAAACAGGACGGTATTGTGTCTACTATACCAACTATAGCTAGGATGGGTATATTGTCCACTACCACCTGTTAGGTGGGAAAGGGGTCCAATACCACCCACAGGATTGGTATGAGGGTCACATCCACCCACAGGATGAGTATGGGGATCACATCCACCCACAGGAAGGGTATGGGGTCCAATACCACCCACAGGATGAGTATGGCGTCCACTACAACCCACAGGATGGGTATGGGGCTCCAACCACCCATAGAATGGGTATGGGGCTCCAACCACAAATAAAATGGGTATAGGGTCCAATAACACCCACTGGATGTGTATGGCGTCCATTGCCGCGCGTCGAGCTCGAAAACCGCAGCATTCATCTGAGAACCATGCGTATTTCACACAGATTCCTTAATAATCGTAAGAGTTTTATATGTCACAAGAAAGATAGAAATATAAGCTTCATTCTAAATACCTTACCATGGGCATATTTAAATTTAAAGCGAAGATACGTGTACTTTTATAATAGCCGAGCTTTAACCCCGGACAGATTGATCGACCGAGCAACTCTCTCTCAGAACAATGTTTATTTCACGTGAATTCGTTAATAAACATATATGTTTTATATGTCTCAAGAAAGGCAGACATATAAGCTTCACTTTAAACACTTTACCATGGACATATTTAAAGTTCTAATGAAGATACATGTATTTTAAAAATTACGGAGCTCCCACCCCGTACAGACTGAACGACAGAGCAACTCTCTCTCAGATCAATGTTTATTTCACGTAAATTCGTTAATAAACACAAATGTTTTATATGTCTTAAGCAAGATAGAAATAAGAGCTTCATTTTAAATACATTACAATAGACATATTTATAGCTCAAGTGAAGATACATATGTTTTTATAGTAGCGCTCAGTAGCTTGTCGGGCATGGAGTGCAGACGCTTACGCACTTGCCGATATATTGTATAATTAACAAAGATACGCTAATAAAGCCTAAAATCTTATATGCCTCCAGAAAGACCGAGATATGAACATTATTATGATTTCACCAAATGAAATATATCATGTTCGAGAACAAAGATATATCAATTTTAAATTAAGTTTCGGCTCTTGCTCGGGCGAGAGAGAGGGAGCGACTCTCGCCCCATCTATTGGAGATTCTGTCCACTAAAGACCCAAAGCAACTCAAACCCTCCTAGCATTATTTAAGTAATGAAGTAATATGGTATATTTACTATAATGTGGGTGCTGAATGTAGAACATGAGAAAACATATAGTTACTCCAAACTAATATAATTTCATTATGAAATAAGTAAATAAGTAGCATCAAAGGAAGTCGACGGTCCAAGCGTCAATGTTGTGGAGCGACTTATCCAAGATATATCGTTGTTTGGAAAGTGTTTGTTGGCATATCCAGTTGTCGCACTTCTCTGCACAAATTATCACAAATTTAAATTATAGTGTTAACAAGTAGAATACGTATTTTTAATAAAATCTAACATAACTAGCCAGAAAACATTTATTAAAAAAATATATGTTTGGAAGTTAAATCGACTTCATAGGACAATAGTTTTGTTATATATACTCGTTATTCGTTGACATGCGTTCCCTACTTAAACTACCATGTACTGTACTTATGTAAAATCTCCCATGTCTCTTCGCTCATCTCACCGAACCCTACAGGCTCTTTGATATATTGTTTAATTAATTGAGATTCACAAATAAAGCTTATAATTGTATATGTTATCAAAAAGGCAGAGCTTATTTTAGTTCATTTATTATGCACCCCATACCCATCCTATGAGCGATAGTGGAGTGTTACAGAGGCACATAATGGGCTCAGGGACTGAGCCCCACAATTCATATAGCCAAGCAAGTTATAATCTTGATAAGCTAGTTACAAAAGTCAATGCACATTGTCACATCAACAATGGGCTCGAGTCCGACCACAAGTACAGTTTATAATTTAAGCAACTGACATATATGGAGGGCTAGTGTCACAATTGATATGTTTATCCTACACATAACCCCCTCTCCCCCATCCAATGAGCAGCGGTGGATAGGTTACAATCAAGGCGTTTTTTGCGTTTTATTCAGAGATTAGATCTTATTGGGTGAGGAAAGATATTCATATTTTAAAGAAGGCTTCTTGGCTGATGCTCTCCATTGATGAAAAATATACAACCTTTTGAAAATCAATGTTAGTTTGATCTAGATATTGTAATTAACGAAAGTATTTATGTCATCTGAAAGGTAGAAATATAGGCTACATTTAAAATCCTTTGTCATAAATATAACTGAAGTGAAAACGAAGATATATGCGTTTTGATAGTTACTTGATGGCTAGCTCTGAGAGTGTGAAGCCCTGCACACCAGCCAATAAATTGTATAATTAGTTTCCATATATTTTAATTAATCTTAAAAATCTATATGTCAGAAGAAAGGAAGATGTAGCCGTTAATGTGAAAACATTTAAAAATACATATATCTTAAGTTAAATAAATAATACCACCTTATTGCCGGTGTCCGGACACATGAAAACTACCTAGGTATCAGTATCCAGCCAGGCGGGGATCACAGGCTGCACAATACTGATAAATTATGTAATGCACTACTTGTGGTCCATCTCGAACCCATTTATGATGTGACGACTTATAGTGAATTTTGTAACTAGCTCATCAAGATTGTAACTTGCTTAGCTAAATGAATTGTGGGGTTCGGTCTATTCATTTTCTTTCTTTATTATGCACCCCATAATACCCATCCCGTGGGCGGTGGTGTAAAGGATTACAGAGGCACATAATCGGTTCAGGAACTGAACCCTCTAGTTCGTTTAGCTAAGCAAATAACAATCTTTTGACGCTAGTTACAAAATTATTAATGTACACATACTTATGCATACATGTACATATTCATACGTATACATATATACATACACATACATATTTAATCACCACCACAAATACACACATCAGTAATCTTTTGTGTCACAAGTGATTCAACAAGAGGCTCACAACAGTCACTATACAAGGCACTTTACATTTATGGTGAGTCACACAGTTACTAGTCTTGCTGCACACCCACCCAACTGGGCGGCAGCTTTACAGTCATGTGCTGCACACCCACCCAACTGGGCGGCAGCTTTACAGTCATGTGCTCCACACCCACCCAACTGGGCGGCAGCTTTACAGTCATGTGCTCCACACCCACCCAACTGGGCGGCAGCTTTACAGTCATGTGCTCCACACCCACCCAACTGGGCGGCAGCTTTACAGTCATGTGCTCCACACCCACCCAACTGGGCGGCAGCTTTACAGTCATGTGCTCCACACCCACCCAACTGGGCGGCAGCTTTACAGTCATGTGCTCCACACCCACCCAACTGGGCGGCTGCTTTACAGTCATGTGTTCCACACCCACCCAACTGGGCGGCAGCTTTACAGTCATGTGCTCCACACCCACCCAACTGGGCGGCAGCTTTACAGTCATGTGCTCCACACCCACCCAACTGGGCGGCAACTTTACAGTCATGTGTATGCATTACCTACAGTAAGCAAATTTTGGATACTTCGCTAAGATTTCGGGCAGCACATCATTATGAATGAAGTACTTACACATTTCATGGACACTATTGATGTTGTTATCTTTAAATTCCGCGATTTTTCACATTCCATTATATAATGACGCAAAGTATGCGAATAGTTCTGCTGACAGAGTTTACATTTAGTCAAATCTACATCATCAAATGTTACAAACTTCCAGAGGTACTTGTAGCTGAGCCTAAACCTAGCAGTGGTAACATCTAGAAGTCTGCTAACATTATTGGATGACCCATAGACGAGCGATTCATCAAAGTTTATACAATATTGTGAAATTGAGAGTCAGTGTAGTAACATAAATTGGTAAATCATAAATATTGTAAGTTAAGAATCTGATGCATGTGTGTGTGTTGGGGGGGGGCGGGGGTTATACCCTTGGTAAGCGAGAGTGGAAAGTAACCTTAGACGTACTGCGGTCAATGTGGGGGGGGGGAGGGGGAGGGAGGGTGGGAGAGTCAAATCCACCCTCCAACATCCGGACATAGTACCACCAGCCTCCACAACACTCCATCAGCCTCCAGCTGATGCTTGTAGTTGCCTCATCTAACCTCACTTATGTCACACATTAACCTACAGTTCCTGTGATATTTAAACTCCTCATCACAGTGGCGTCTCACCAATATAAACTGTATTGGATTTTGTCCCGAAATAGCTATATGCTTACTGGACGTGTATGTATGTATGTATGTATGTATGTATGTATGTATGTATGTATGTATGTATGTATGTATGCATGTATGTATGTATGTATGTATGTATGTATGTATGTATGTATGTATATATGTATGTATGTATGTATGTACTCACCTAATTGTGCTTGCGGGGGTTGAGCTTTGGCTCTTTGGTCAAATGTATACATACATACATACATACATACATACATACATGTATGTATGTATGTATGTATGTATGTATGTATGTATGTATGTATGTATGTATGTATGCATGTATGAATGGATAGATGGATGGATGTATGTATGTACGCATGTATGTATGTATGTATGTATGTATGTATGTATGTATGTATGTATGTATGTATGTATGTATGCATGTGTGTGTGTATGTATGGATGTATGTATGTACGCATGCATGTATGTATGTATGTATTTATATACGCATGTATGTATGTATGTATGTATGTATGTATGTATGGATGCATGTATGCATGTATGTATGTATGTATGTATGTATGTATGTATGTATGTATGTATGTATGCATGTATGTATGCATGCATGCATGTATGTATGTATGTATGTATGTATGTATGCATGTATGTATGTATGTATGTAAGTATGTATGTATGTATGTATGTGTGGATGGATGGATGTATGCATGCATGTATGGATGTATGTATGCATGTATGTATGTATGTATGTATGTATGTATGTATGTATGTATGTATGTATGTATGTATGTATGTATGTATGTATGTACGCATGTATGTATGTATGTATGTATGTATGTATGTATGTATGTACGTACGTATGTACGTATGTATGTATGTATGTATGTATGTATGTATGTATGTATGTATGTATGTATGTATGTATGTATGTATGTATGTATGTATGTATGTATTCCCAATCACGTTAAAGACTCCCCCTCTATCATCCAGTTTAAGAGAAAAACAACTATGTACTAAATAATCGACTCCTTGTAACTTTAATTATGCTGACCTTCCTATCTGTATTCAGACTGAGCCTACCATCATTAAAGGTGATTATAACGCTAGACATAGGAATATTGGTAATTCGCAGTTCAGTAATCGTAACGGCAACCAACTGGTGTCACTATTAGGTAGTCACGATGATGCACAGATTGTGGGTGACCTTGAACCGACGAATATCTACGGAGGTATTCTTGATCTATGTCTCGGTTTCAACGTCTCTCACACCATGTGCGCCTCGTCAATAGTGCCAGTTATGGCGTCTGATCATCTGGCCATATTAGCCACTGTAAGCATTGGAAGCTCTATCCTCCCTGGTGGAGTGTTCAAGCGGAAGAGGCTGGCTGTGCCCATCGATCAACGAGACAATCTTGTTGCTCATGTGTCAGATTGGTGCAGTTCATCTGAGCCTTCATCAGTTGAAGATTTTAACAATGAGCTCACAGGTACTATCGAACAGTTTATAGAATCACTTGATTCATCGTCCAGGCCACGTAACCCAAATTACACTTGTCATAGCACTTATGTTTATTATAATGATTCTAAATTGCATACGCTAAAACGCACTGCCAGAATAATTGGACTAGCTTGTAGAAGGACCCGCACTGCTGAAATGCTTCGGCTCTTTCAAGCGGCTCTGGCAGAGGCCAGGGAACGTATGGTGGAGCTGAGGCAGACAGACTGGGAAACTTTTGTCCGTGGTCTCAATTCTCACACGCCACTAAGTCGGGCATGGAAAGATATCAACAAGATCAAAGGGAAAAATGCTGCAGAGATCTCGTACCCTAATCCTCTGCACAGAGCAAATGAGCTTGTTGGTGCTTGGGCCACGACTTCCAGCTTTGACAGTCTTCCTCTACCCTCACAGAATGAATTAAATGATAGATATACTGATAGGGCAAGGTTCCTTGACTTCATGCTTCATCAAGAGGATGACTGTGACATGCTTTTACTGAATACGAACTAGATTCTGCTCTACATAAAGGCAAAGCTACATCACCCGGGGAGGATGGAGTTACTGACGGCATACTGCATATGCTTCTCCTAGTTCCAGGGAATACCTTTCTTCAATTGTATAATATGAGCTATGTAACTAGGGAGCTTCCTAAGTCATGGACCAACAGTGTTATTATTCCCATTCCTAAACCTCACCAGCCGATTGTTTTTCGCCCAATCTCCCTCACTAGTTGTCTCTATAAGTGTCTTGAGAGGATGGTTCTCAACCGTCTCCTTTACAAAATTATTAATATGTTGTCTCCCCAGATATATGGCTTTATGCATGGAAAGAGTGTACATCACTGTATTACCACATTCCTCACCCTGCAAACTGATAGGTCATATACCACTTTCCTAGATCTTAAGTCAGCCTTTGACATTGCTAACCCACACGTCATTCTGAGAGAACTTGCTAAAATGAATGTTGGAATGTTAATGTTAAAAATTGTTCAAACTGAAATAAATATATAACACTGTACGGTACAGTTGTGTTTAATTATGTTTTGCGATTCCTTTGGAAAAGGTATTTGTGCACCAAGTACTACTAGGTCATTATGAGATATGCTGAATGTTGTCAATATACCATCTGAATACGCTTCACTTTGCGTTAATCATTGGACGTCCTAATGATTAAGGTCCCCAAAAGGACTTAATCAGACCTCAGTGGATAATTTTACTCTCCCTCTCCCTCTCTCTCTCTCAGAGCATCCCCTTATGTGTTGTATGTGGGTGCTGAAGTTCAGTCTCTTGTCTATGTATAGGTGAAGGAACTTTCCATAATTGTTATGGCTAATGTTTACTTGTAATACTGGGTATACATCCGGTGTTCTTACCCTCGACCGCGGCGAGGGTAAGCCGTGGTCGTATGGTCTGAAACCCACAAATATTTACAATGGGGGTGGGGGGGGGATAACATTTCCTCTTCAGGCACGCGCACACAAATGAACTATGTTACTTAACTGGAAGCACTCGTACAACATAATTTACACGATTTCTCAGGATAATTATACTTCTGACCAGCATATATACACTATAGTACCTAGGAGGTTCTCTTCAATGGTATCTAAGATAATTAAAAGAACCCAAGCAAACCACTGTGGAAATGTGCAGGACAGACATATCAATTGTGACACTAGCTCTCCACATATGGCATTTGCTTAATTTAGAAACTGTACTTGTGGTCGATCTCGAACCCACGTTGTTGATGTGACGATGTGTTATGAATTTTGTGGCTAGCTCCTCAAGATTGTAACTTGCTTAGATAAATAAATTGTGTGTTCAATCCCTGAACCCATTATGTGATAAATTAACTAAACTAAAAACTATAGTCTGGCGACGAAACCTGAACTGCATAATGTAAATAGGGATTAACCAGAAAAAGATATAGGTGAAGAATAACACCAGGTAACTGCGTTAATTACAATATCTAGATCAAACTAACATTGATTTTCAAAATTTGTATATTTTCCATCAATGGAGAGCATCAGCCAAGAAGCCTTCTTTAAAATATGAATATCTTTCCGCACCCAATAAGATCTAATCTCTAAATAAAACGCAAAAAACGACTTGATTGTAACCTATCCACCGCTGCCCATTGGATGGGGGAGAGGGGGTTATGTGTAGGATAAACATATCAATTGTGACACTAGCCCTCCATATATGTCAGTTGCTTAAATTATAAACTGTACTTGTGGTCGGTCTCGAGCCCATTGTTGATGTGACAATGTGCATTGACTTTTGTAACTAGCTTATCAAGATTATAACTTCCTTGGCTATATGAATTGTGGGGCTCAGTCCCTGAGCCCATTATGTGCCTCTGTAACACTCCACTATCGCCCATAGGATGGGTATGGGGTGCATAATAAATGAACTAAACTAAGCTCTGCCTTTTTGTTAACAGATACAATTATCAGCTTTATTTGTGAATCTCAATTAATTAAACAATATATCACAGAGCCTGTAGGGTTCGATGAGATGAGCGAAGAGACATGGGAGATTAAATGGGATTCTTGTAATGTTATTTGTCTATTTGTACTCACTGAATTTGTGCGCCCCTTGAGGGACTTGAAGTAGAGGGGGGTAGAAATAGCCTAAGCTACTCTATCCCTTTGAGATGCATTTATTGCTTATCTCAATAAACATACTTGAACTTGACATGGGAGATTTTACATAAGTACAGTACATGGTAGTTTAAGTAGCGAACGCATGTCAACGAATAACGAGTATATATAACAAAACTATTGTCCTATGAAGTCGATTTAACTTCCAAACATATTTTTTTAATAAATGTTAAATGTTTTCTGGCTAGTTATGTTAGATTTTATTAAAAATACGTATTCTACTTGTTAACATTATAATTTAAATTTGTGATAATTTGTGCAGAGAAGTGCGACAACTGGATATGCCAACAAACACTTTCCAAACAACGATATATCTTGGATAAGTCGCTCCACAACATTGACGCTTGGACCGTCGACTTCCTTTGATGCTACTTATTTACTTATTTCATAATGAAATTATATTAGTTTGGAGTAAATATATGTTTTCTCATGTTCTGCATTCAGCACCCACATTATAGAAAATATACCATATTACTTCATTACTTAAATAATGCTAGGAGGGTTTGAGTAGCTTTGGGTCTTTAGTGGACAGAATCTCCAATAGATGGGGCGAGAGTCGCCCCATCTCTCTCGCCCGAGCAGGAGTCGAAACTTAATTTAAAATTGATATATATTTGTTCTCGAACATGATATATTTCATTTGGTGAAATCATAATAATGTTCATATCTCGGTCTTTCTGGAGGCATATAAGATTTTAGGCTTTGTTAGCGTATCTTTGTTAATTATACAATATATCGGCAAGTGCGTAGGCGTCTGCACTCCATGCCCGACAAGCTACTGAGCGCTACTATAAAAACATATGTATCTTCACTTGAGCTATAAATATGTCTATTGTAATGTATTTAAAATGAAGCTCTTATTTCTATCTTGCTTAAGACATATAAAACATTTGTGTTTATTAACGAATTTACGAGAAATAAACATTGATTTGAGAGAGAGTTGCTCTGTCGTTCAGTCTGTACGGGGTGGGAGCTCCGTAATTTTTAAAATACATGTATCTTCATTAGAACTTTAAATATGTCTATGGTAAAGTGTTTAAAGTGAAGCTTATATGTCTGCCTTTCTTGAGACATATAAAACATATATGTTTATTAACGAATTCACTTGAAATAAACATTGTTCTGAGAGAGAGTTGCTCGGTCGATCAATCTGTCCGGGGTTAAAGCTCGGCTATTATAAAAGTACACATATCTTCGCTTTAAATTTAAATATGCCCATGGTAAGGTATTTAGAATGAAGCTTATATTTATATCTTTCTTGTGACATATAAAACTCTTACGTTTATTAAGGAATCTGTGTGAAATAGGCATGGTTCTGAGATGAATGCTGCGGTTTTCGAGCTCGACGAGCAATGAAAACTGCCCCTTTTATAAGACTTCAAATATTTTCGGTTTTACTTAAAATATTTGTCTGGTAGAGGTTTAACATATAGTTCGCGTTTTTGTCGAACTTTGGTTATAATAAGTCATCAAGATGTTTTCAACAATATTTCACATGTATTTCATGTGAACAATGTATTTCAACAATACAATACAACAAATACACACATTGGTACATTATTGCAAAGGCACTATACTATATATATATATATATATATATATATATATATATATATATATATATATATATATATATATATATATATATATATATATATATATATATATATTATTAAATATGACCGAAAAAGTAAGATTAATAATTCTAACACGAATTTTCTCAATCTTTCGTACATTACGCTTCACTGTTGGAGGTAAATCAAAAATCACTTCTCCAAAATTCATTTTTATTTCTAGTCTGACGCGACACGGGCGCGTTTCGTAAAACTTATTACATTTTCAAAGACTTCACAAATACACAACAGATTAGAACTTACGTCTCTCTGATATTATATCTACATTTGAGTGAGGTGGGAAGGGTGATGTGGCATTAACACAAGACAGAACAGGAGGGGATATTAATAGGGTATTAAAAGTATCAACACAAGACAGAACAGAAACAATGGGTATTGAATAGAAGTGTTTGTAGAAAGCCTATTGGTCCATATTTCTTGATGCTTCTATACTGGAGCGGAGTCTTGAGGTGGGTAGAATATAGTTGTGCAATAATTGGCTGTTGATTGCTGGTGTTGACTTCTTGATGTGTAGTGCCTCGCAAACGTCAAGCCGCCTGCTATCGCTGTATCTATCGATGATTTCTGTGTTGTTTATTTATTGATTTATTTATTGATTTTTGATTTACCTCCAACAGTGAAGCGTAATGTATGAAAGATTGAGAAAATTCGTGTTAGAATTATTAATCTTACTTTTTCGGTCATATTTAATAATATATGTCTACAGGAAAGACTGCTACCAAAATATACTAATATATATATATATATATATATATATATATATATATATATATATATATATATATATAGTCGAGCAACAAATATTTTACATTGAACAACAAATGAGATTGGAAAAGCAGTATGGCCACCTCTGCTATACAGAAAAAAATAGACCCCAGACACACCCTATGGGTAGTAATGGACCCCCATACCGACACTATGAGGGGTAGTGGACCCCATAATAACACTATGGGCGGTAGTGGGCACTATACAAACACTATGGGCGGTAGTTGACTTCATAGCGACCCTGTGGGCGGTAGTGGACCCCCTGCCGACCCTGTGGGCGCCAGTGGACCCCATACCGACCCTGTGGGCGGCAGTGGACCCCTACCGACCCTGTCGACGCCCTACCGACCCTGTGGGCGGTAGTGGACCCCATACCGACCCTGTGGGTGGCAGTGGACCCCATACCGACCCTGTGGGTGGCAGTGAACCCCCTACCGACCCTGTGAGCGGCAGTTGACCCCCTACCAACCCTGTGGGCGGTAGTGGACCCCCTACCGACCCTGTGAGCGGCAGTAGACTCTATATACTAATCCTGTGGGCGATACTGGACCCTATACTTATCCTGTGGGCGGCAATGGACGCCATACACATCCAGTGAGTGCTATTGGACCCCATACATATTCTGTGGGTGGTTGGAGCCCCATACCCATCCTGTGGGTGATAGTGGACGCCATACTCATCCTGTGGGTGGTATTGGACCCCATACCCATCCTGTGGGTGGTTGTGAGTCCCATACCCATCCTGTCGGTGGTAGTGGACGCCATACACATCCAGTGGATGGTATTGGACCCCATTCCCTTCCTGTGGGTGGAAGTGTATCCCAAGTTTGCAGTTGTTTACCCCATAAACATTCCAACATAACATCGTTTTCTGTTAGCGTTCCTACAAGACATTCTTTAAAGATTTTTAAAGCGCAAACTATGGTATATAATATTGATTGGTGAAGCACTGTTATTCTATGTAATAATTTTTAGTGCTTATTATAATTTACTAAGAACAACTAATATTTCTCAAAACAAAACTACGAGTCTTCAATAGAATGTAGCTGATCTGTAATATTCTAAGAGCATGGACAATAGTAGGTAAATTTCACAACCCATGTGGGACATGAAAACTACAATTTTCCTTATAATTGAACCAATCACGACTATTCTGCTATCTATGTTGATGGACAGGTACTGTGAGACGTAAATTGGTACGTGAGGAAGAGTTTGGGCCTTGGTAAAAAAGGTAACTGGAAATATATCACATATGTACTAAATCATATTCAACATATTGACTTTAAGCATTAAGTCATATATGTGCTGTCTTGTGTGAGAACGGGTTGAGAACGGGAACGAAGACAGTAGTACTGTCCATGTGGGCCACAGAGAAGTACTGGTTATGTAGGCAACAGAGAAGTACTGGCTATGTGGGCAACAGCGAAGTACTCACTATGTGGGCCACAGAAAAGTACTGGCTATGTGGACAACAGACAAGTACTGGCTATGTGGGCAACAGAGAAGTACTCCCTTTGTGGGTAACAGAGAAGTACTGGCTATTTGGGCAACAGTGAAGTACTAGCAATGTGGGCAACAGAGAATTACTGGCTATGTTTGCAATAGAGAAGTACTGGCTATGTGGGCAACAGAGAAGTACTCACTTTGTGGGCAACAGAGAAGTACTGGCTATGTGGACAACAGACAAGTACTGGCTATGTGGGCAACAGAGAAGTACTGGCTATGTAGGCAACAGAAAAGTACTGGCTATATGGGCAACAGAGAAGTACTCGTTATGTGGGCAACAGAGAAGTACTCACAATGTGGGCACCAGTGGATTACTCGCTATGTGGGCAACAGAGACGTACTGGCTATGTGGGCAACAGAGAAGTACTCGTTATGTGGGCAACAGAGAAGTACTCACAATGTGGGCACCAGTGGATTATTCGGTATGTGGGCAACAAAGACGTACTGGCTATGTGGGCAACAGAGAAGTACTCGCTCTGTGGGCTACAGAGCAGTACTCACTATATGGACAACAGAGAAGTATCAGCTATGTTGGCCAAAGAGAAGTCCCGGCTATGTGGGCGATAGAGAAGTATTAGCTATGTGGGCAACAGAGATGTACTGGCTATGTGGGCCACAGAGAAGTGCCGGCTATGTGGGCAATAGAGAAGTACCAGCTATGTGGGCAACAGAAAAGTACTCGCTATGTAGGGCAACAGAGAAGCACTGGGTATGTGGGCAAGAGAGAAGTTATCACTATGAGGGCAACAGAGAAGTACTCGCTACGTGGGCAACAGAGAAGTACTCGCTACGTGGGCAACAGAGAAGTACTCATTACGTGGGCAACAGAGAAATACTGACAATGTTGGCAACAGAGAGGTACTGGCTATGTGGGCAACAGAGAATTATTCACTATGTTGCAACAGAGAAGAAATAGGCTATGAGGGCAAAGAAGAAGTACCGGCTATGTGGGGCAACAGAGAAGTACTGGATATGTGGGCAAGAGAGAAGTACTCACTGTGTGGAGAACAGAGAAGTACTGGCTATGCGGGCAACAGAGAAGTACTGGCTATGTGAGCAACAGAGAAGTACTGGCTATGTGGGCAACAGAGAAGTACTGGCTATGTGGGCCACAGACGCGTACTGGTTATGTGGGAAACAGAGATGTACTGGCTATGTGGGCAACAGAGACATACTGGCTATGTGGGCAGCAGAGAAGTACTGGCTATGTAGACAACAGAGAAGAACCAGCTATGTGGGTAATAGAAAAGTAATGGCTATGTGGGCAACAGAGAAGTACTCGCTATGTGGGCAACAGAGAAGTACTCACATTATTGACAACAGAGAAGTGTCGGCTATGTTGGCAACAGAGAAGTCCCAGCTATGTGGGCAACAGAGATGTAATGGCTATGTGGGCAACAGAGAAGTACTCACTATTTGGGCAACAGAGAAGTACTCACTTTATGGACAACAGAGAAGTACTGGCTATGTGGCAACAGAGAAGTACTGGTTATGTGGGCAAAAGAAATGTACTGGCTATGTGGGCAACAGAGACGTACTGGCTATGTGGGCAACAGAGAAGTACTAGCTATGTAGACAACAGAGAAAAACCGGCTATGTGGGTACCAGAAAAGTAATAGCTATGTGGGCAACAGAGAAGTACTCGCTATGTGGGCAACAGAGAAGTACTCACATTATTGACAACAGAGAAGTATCGGCTATGTGGGCAACAGAGAAGTCCCGGCTATGTGGGCAACAGAGATGTAATGGCTATGTGGGCAACAGAGAAGTACTCGCTATTTGGGCAACAGAGAAGTACTCGCTATTTGGGCAACAGAGAAGTACTCACTTTATGGACACCAGAAAAGTACTAATAATGTGGGCAACAGCGAAGTACTGACTATATGGCAACAGAGAAGTACTGGCTATGTGGGCAACAGAGAAGTACTCGCTATGAGGGCAACAGAGAAGTACTGGCTATGTGGGCAGCAGAGAAGTAATGGCTATGTGGGCAACAGAGACGAACTCGCTATTTGGGCAACAGAGAAGTACTCACTTTATGGACAACAGAGAAGTACTGGCTATGTGGCAACAGACAAGTACTGGCTATGTGGGCAACACAGAAGTACTCACTATGTGGGCAATAGAGAAGTACTGGCTCTGTGGGCAACATAGACGTACTGGCTATGTGGGCAACAGAGAAGTACTCGCTATGAGGGCAACAGAAAAGTACTGGCTATGTGGGCAACAGAGAAGTAATGGCTATGTGGGCAACAGAGACGTACTGGCTATGTGGGCAACAGAGAAGTATTGGCTATGTGGGCAACAGAGAAGTACTGGCTATGTGGGCAACAGAAAAGTACTGGCTATGTGGGCAGCAGAGAAGTACTGGCTATGTGGGCAACAGAGAAGTACTCGCTCTGTGGGCAACAGAGAAGTACTCCCTATGTGGGCAACAGAGAAGTACTGGCTATGTGGGCAACACAGAAGTACTCACTATGTGGGCAACAGAGAAGTACTGGCTATGTGAGCAACAGAGACGTACTGGCTATGTGGGCAACAGAGAAGTACTGGCTATGTGGGCAGCAAAGAAGTACTGGCTATGTGGGCAGCAGAGAAGTACTAGCTATATGGCAACAGAGAAGTACCTGCTGTGTGGGCTAGAGAGAAGTACTGGCAATGTTGTGTCGGGGTGTCTCTCTTTCTAGCCAGTCACCACCATGTATTAGTAGTGACAAACGTTACTTACGGTAGCCCACGGGTCTGCTCTCGATCCTCACGGTGCCACTGTTCACCAGGAGAGTGTCTCAGTCTTTCTCCGGCTGGCCTCGTAGCCTAAAGATTAGTGAGAACACGATCCCTTCACTTGATCATGTGCCCGTCCCGATAGAGGGTTTTACTACTCACTATAGGTCGCCAACTGGTGTTTACCGTGTCCAGTAACACCTCAGTGGAATATTAGTAATATATTAGTGGCCCCAGGGAATACTAATCAATTTGGTAACAGGTAAGTATATGTGTAAATCACTCACTATTAGATAGTCTCAATAGCAACAAGGTAATGGAAGGTTACCTTGAGGTTACCTTGAGGTGCTTCCGTGGCTTAGTGTCCCCTTGGCCCGGTCGTCGACCAGGCCTCCTGGTTCGTGGACTGATCAACCAGGCTGTTAGACGCGGCTGCTCGCAGCCTGACGTATGAGTCACAGCCTGGTTGATCAGGTATCCTTTGTAGGTGTTTATCCAGTTCTCTCTTGAACACTGTGAGGGGTCGGACAGTTATGCCCCTTATGTGTAGTGGAAGCGTGTTGAACAGTCTCGGGCCTCTGATGTTGATAGAGTTCTCTCTCAGAGTACCTGTTGCACCTCTGCTTTTCAACGGGGGTATTCTGCACATCCTGCCATGTCTTCTGGTCTCATGTGATGTTTTTGTGTGTGCAGGTTTGGGATCAGCCCCTCAATTATTTTCCACGTGTAAATTATTATGTATCTCTCCCGCCTGCGCTCAAGGGAGTACAGATTTAGGCTCTTTAGTCGGTCCCAGTAATTTAGATGTTTTACTGAGTGGATTCTAGCAGTAAAGGATCTCTGCACGCTCTCCAGGTCAGCAATTTCTCCAGCTTTGAAAGGGGCTGTCATTGTGCAGCAGTACTCCACTCTAGAGAGCACAAGCGTTTTGAAAAGTATCATCATCGGTATAGCATCTCTAGTGTGAAAAGTTCTTGTTATCCAACCAGTCATTTTTCTTGCAGTTGTGATGGCTACTTTATTGTGTTCTTTAAAGGTAAGGTCTTCCGACATGAGTACTCCAAGATCCTTTACATTGCGTTTTCGTTCTATGTTATGATTTGCCTGAGTTTTGTACGTGGGTTGACACAAACATGGCGGTGGTTTTGTAGTTTACTTAAAAGATCTCAAGAATCATAACTCTGCATCAACAATATGGCAAAGGAATAATTGAGCAGCCTTCTCTCCGCCTCTTCACAATTCTGGAACACTCCGGGAATGGCAACACTCGCAGTTGACGTGCGTTCCCACGCTCCACATACAGTGTTATTGAACGTTTGGCAACTCGCGAGATGCCACGCCCACTCACACTCCTCACTTCCTCACACTGTTCACTTCCTCACTAAACTCACAGTATTGGCCTGAGGCGCCTATTATTCCCTCGTATTCACAGTATATCACAACACTGGCATAATCACAGTTAACCACTAGACATATGAATATATTATTTAATAACTCCAGTATATATAGTTCACTTTATCAATATTTATAATAACGAGGAATCTCTAGGCACACAGCCTTACACTATTGAATTGTATATTTATATATATAACCTCTGGCACGAACTTATAATATAAATGACATGTAAATATAAATGTCCTCGTCACAGTAATCTCTTCATCAAACCACAGGTGCAATCACACACCATATAAATATCTCGTGAGAGCTCTATAGCATCTCCCTTCACAACTGTGTCTTACTAGAAACATAGACATTGGTGAGCCCTGCTCACGACATAGAAGATACTCTGGCTAATCGCGAACTAAAGGAGAATGGGAGGGAAACTGAATTACCTACTTCCACCATAAAAGATGTGGACTCGTCCTATGTTGAGGGTTGAATTGAAGCTCCTGGTCCCGGCTTACGACCTGCTGTAGAGAACACCCCCACACACACTGATGCTCTTCCCAGGACCTCAACCAACACCCAAAAACCCGTCTTCTCCGGGCTGCTTCTCTCGGCAGGCTCTGTGCTGTGCTGTGCCACATACCCACTCTTCACAACCCTTCCACTGACCCGGGGCCACATAATCACTTTTCACAACACTCCCCTAACATGGGGCCACATACCCACTCTTCACAACCCTCACACTAGCACGGGGCCACATACCAACTCTTCAAAACCCTCCCACTGACACGGGGCCACATTCCCACTCTTCATAACCCTCACACTAGCACGAGCCACATACCCACTATTCACAACCCTAACACTAGGACGGGGGCCACATACCCACTCTTCACAACCCTCCCACTGACCCGGAGCCACATAATCACTTTTCACAACACTCCCCTGACATGGGGCCACATACCCAATCTTCACAACCCTCACACTAGCACGGGGCCACATACCCACTCTTCACAACCCTTACTCTAGCACGAGGCCACGTACCCACTCTTCACAACCCTAACACTAGCACGAGGCCACATACCCACTCTTCACAACCCTCACACTAGCTCGGGACCACATACCCACCCTTCGCAACCCTCACACTAGCACAGGGTCACATACACACTCTTCACAACCCTTCCACTAGCATGGGGCCACATACCCACTCTTCAAAATTCTCCCCTGACACGGGGCCACATACCCAATCTTCACAACCCTCCCACTGACACGGGGCCACATACCCTCTCTTCATAACCCTCACACTAGCACGAGCCACATACCCCCTATTCACAACCCTCACACTAGCACGGGGGCCACATACCCACTCTTCACAACCCTCCCACTGACACGGCGCCAAATACCCACTCTACACAACCCTTACACTAGCACGAGGCCAAGTACCCACTCTTCACAACCCTCACACTAGCACGGGGCCACATACCCATTCTTCACAACCCTCACACTAGCTCGGGACCACATACCCACTCTTCACAACCCTTTCACTAGCACGGGACCACATACCACCCCTTCGCAACCCTCACACTAGCACAGGGTCACATACCCACTCTTCACAACCCTTCCACTAGCATGGGGCCACATACCCACTCTTCACAACCCTCCCCTGACACGGGGCCACAAATCCACTTTCACAACGCTACCACTACCATGGGTCCACATACCCACTCTTCACAACCCTGACACTAGCACGGGGCCACATACCCACTTTTCACAACCCTTCCATTTGCACAGAGTCACATACCCACTCTTCACATCCTTCCCACTAGCACGGGGCCACATACCCACTCCTCACAACCTTCACACAAGGATGGGGACAAATACTCACTCTTCACAACCCTCCCACTAGCACGGGGCCACATACCCACTCTTCACAACCCTTACACTAGCACTGGGCCACATACCCACTCTTCACAACCCTCCCACTGACACGGGGCCACATAATCACTCTTCACAACCCTCACATTAGCACGGGGCCACATACCAACTATTCATAACCCTGACACTAGCACGGGGCCACATACCCACTCTTCACAACCCTCAGACTAGCACGTGGGACAACATACCCACTCATCACAACCCTCCCACTGACACGGCGCCAAATGCCCACTCTTCACAACCCTTACACTAGCACGAGGCCACGTACCCACTCTTCACGACCCTCACACTAGCACGGGGCCACATACCCACTCTTCACAACCCTCACACTAGCACGGGACCACATACCCACTCTTCACTACCCTTACACTAGCACGGGGACACATACCCACCCTTCGCAACCCTCACACTAGCACAGGGCCACATACCCACTCTTCACAACCCTTCCACTAGCATGGAGCCACATACCCACTCTCCACAACCCTGACACTAGCACGGGGCCACATACCCACTTTTCACAACCCTTCCATTTGCACAGAGTCACATACCCACTCTTCACATCCTTCCCACTAGCACGGGGCCACATACCCACTCCTCACAACCTTCACACAAGGATGGGGACAAATACTCACTCTTCACAACCCTCCCACTAGCACGGGGCCACATACCGACTCTTCACAACCCTCCCACTGACACAGGGCCACATACCCACTCTTCAAAACCCTCACAAAAGCACAGGGCCACATACCAACTCTTCACAACCCTCCCACCAGCACGGGGCCACATACCAATTCTTCACAACCATCACACAAGCAAGGGGCCACATACCCACTCTTCACAACACTCCCACTAGCACGGGGCCACATACTTACTCTTCACAAACCTCACACTAGCACGGGGCCACATACCCACTCTTCACAACCCTCCCACAAGCATGGGGCCACATACCCACTCTTCAATACCCTCACACTTGCACGGGGCCACATACCCACTCTTCACAAGCCTCACACTAGCACGGGGCCACATACCCACTCTTCACAACTCTCCCACTGACAAGGGGCTACATACCCACTCTTCACAACCCTCCCACTGATACGGGACAACATACCCACTCGTCACAACGCTACCACTAGCACGGGGCCACATACCCACTCTTCACAACCCTGACACTAGCACGGGGGCCACATACCCACTCTTCACAACCCTCCAACTGACACGTGGCCACATACCCACTCTTCACAACCCTAAAACTTGAACGGGGCCACATATCCACTCTTCACACCCCTCACACTAGCACAGGGCCACGTACCCACTCTTCACAACCCTTCCACTAAAACGTGGCCACATACCCACTCTTCACAACCCTCATACTGACACCGGGACACATACCCACTCTTCAAAACCTTGACACTAGCACGGGGCCACATACTCACTCTTCAGAACCCTCCCACTAGCACGAGCCACATACCCACTATTCACAACCCTCACACTAGCACGGGGGGCACATACCCACTCTTCACAACCCTCCCACTGACACGGCGCCAAATACCCACTCTTCACAACCCTTACACTAGCACGAGGCCACGTACCCACTCTTCACAACCCTCACACTAGCACGGGGCCACATACCCACTCTTCACAACCCTTACACTAGCACGGGACCACATACCCACTCTTCATAACTCTTTCACTAGCACGGGGCCATATACCCATTCTTCACAACCCCTCACACTTGCACAGGGCCACATACCCAACCTTCAAAACCCTCCCACAGGCAGGGGGACACATACCCAATCTTCACAACCCTGACACTAGCACGGGGCCACATACCCACTCTTCACAACCATCCCACAGCCACGGGGCCACATACCCACTCTCCACAACCCAGACACTAGCAAGGGGCCACATACACACTCTTCACAACCCTCTCACTTGCACGGGGCCACATACCCACTCTTCACAACCCTCACAGTAGCACGAGGCCATAAAACCACTCTTCACACAACCCGTTCTCGCAAATTAAATAAGTCAATATTGACTTATTAAATATGTGCATAGGTGACATACTTAACATAATAGATACCCTTAAAATGATTCATAGAAAACACCGACCTTACCTAACCTTGTTAGTATCTTAAGATAAGCATCTTATTGCTTCGTAATTACAATTATTACCTAACCTAAAATAGGTATAGGTTAAGTAATAATTGTAATTACGAAGCATTAAGATGCTTATCTTAAGATACTAACAAGGTTAGGTAAGGTCGGTGTTTTCTATGAATTTTTTTAAGGGTATCTATTATGTTTAGTATATCACCTATGCACGTAGTTAATAAGTCAATATTGACTTTACGAATTTGCGAGAACGGGTTGCTTCACAACCCTGACACTAGAACAGGGCCACATACCCTCGCTTCACAACCCTCACACTAGCACGGGACCACATACCAACTCTTCACAACCCTCCCAGTGACACGGAGTCACATACCCACTCTTCACATCCTTCACATAAGCACTGGGCCAAATACCCACTCTTAACAACCCTTCCACTAGCACGGGGGCCACATACCCACTCTTCACAACCTTCACACTAGCACAGGGCCACATACCCAACCTTCACAACCCTCCCACAGGCAGGGGGCCACATACCCACTCTTCACAACCCTGAGACTAGCACGGGGCCACATACCCACTCTTCACAACCTTCGCATTGACACGGGGCCACATACCCACTCTCCACAACCCAGACACTAGCACGGGGCCACTTACCCACTCTTCACAACATTCCCACTGACACGGGGCCACATACGGACTCTTCACAACCCTCCCACTGACACAGGGCCACATACCCACTCTTCAAAACCCTCACAATAGCACAGGGCCACATACCCACTCTTCACAACCCTTTCCACCAGCACGGGGCCACATACCAATTCTTCACAACCATCACACAAGCACGGGGCCACATACCCACTCTTCACATCCCTCACACTAGCACGGGGCCACATACCCACTCTTCACAACCCTCCCACTAGCACGGGGCCACATACCCACTCTTCTCAACCCTCACACTAGCACAGGGCCACATACACAACCTTCACAACCCTCACACAGGCAGAGGGCCACATACCCACTCTTCACAACCCTCCTACTGACACGGGCCACATACCCACTCTTCACAACCCTCCCACTGACACGGGGCCACATACCCACTCTTCACAACCCTCCCACTGACACGGGGCCACATACCCACTGTTCACAACCGTCACACAAGCACGGGGCTACATACCCACTCTTCACAACCCTCCCACTGACACAGGGCCACATACCCACACTTCACAACCCTTGCACTAGCACGGGCCACATACCAACTCTTCACAACCCTCCCACTGACACGGGACAACATACCCACTCTTAACAACGCTACCACTTGCACGGGGCCACATACTCACTCTTCACAACACTGAAACTAGCACGGGGGCCACATACCCACTCTTCACAACCCTCCCACTGACACGTGGCCACATACCCACTCTTCACAACCCTTAAACTGGAACGGGGCCACATATCCACTCTTCACACCCCTCACACTAGCACAGGGCCACGTACCCACTCTTCACAACTCTTCTACTAAAATGTGGCCACATACCCACTCTTCACAACCCTCCTACTGACACGGGGCCACATACCCACTCTTCAAATCCCTAACACTAGCATGGGACAACATAACAACTCTTCACAACCCTCTCACTAGCACAGGGCCACATATCCACTTTTCACCATCCTTACACTATCACGGGGCCACATACCCACACTTCACAACCCTAACACTAGCACGGGTTCACATACCTACTTTTCACAACCCTCACACTAGCACGGGGCCACATACCCACTCTTCACAAGCCTCACACTAGCACGGGGCCACATATTCACTCTTCACAACCCTTCCACTGACACGGGGCCACACACCCACTCTTCACAACCCTTACACATGCAGGAGGCCACATTCCCACTCTTCACAACCCTCCCAATTGCATGGGGCCACATACCCACTCTTCACAACCCTCACACTAGTACGGGGCCACAAACCCTCTCTTCACAACCCTTCCACTAGAACGGGGCCACATACCCACTCTTAAGAACACTCCCACTGACAAGGGGCCACATACCCACTCTTCACAACCCTCACACTAGTACGGGGCCACAAACCCTCTCTTCACAACCCTTCCACTAGAACGGGGCCACATACCCACTCTTAAGAACACTCCCACTGACAAGGGGCCACATACCCACTCTTCACAACCTTCCCTTTTGCATGGGGCCACATACCCACTCTTCACAACCCTCACACTAGTACGGGGGCCACATACCCACTCTTCATAACCCTGACACTAGCACGGGGCCACATACCCACTCTTCACAACCCTCCCACTGACACGGCGCTACATACCCACGCTTCACAACCCAGACACTAGCAGGAGGCCACATACCCACTCTTCATAACCCTCACACTAGCACGGGACCATATACCTACTCTTCACAACCCTCACACTAGCACGGGACCACATACCCACTCTTCACAACCCTCACACTAGCACGGGACCACATACCTACTCTTAACAGCCCTTCTTCTAGCACGGGGCCACATACCAACTCTTCACAACCCTCCCTCTGGCACGGGGACACATAATCACTCTTCACAACACTCTCCTGACATGGGGCCACATACCCACTCTTCACAACCCTCACACTAGCACGGGGCCACATACCAACTCTTCAAAACCCTCCCACTGACACAGGGCCACATACCCACTCTTCATAACCCTCACACTAGCACGAGCCACATACCCACTATTCACAACCCTCACACTATCACGGGGGCCACGTAACCACTCTTCACAACCCTCCCACTGACATGGCGCCAAATACCCACTCTTCACAACCCTTACACAAGGACGAGGCCACGTACCCACTCTTCACAACCCTCACACTAGCACGGGGCCACATACCCACTCTTCACAACCCTCACACTAGCACGGGCCCACATACCCACTCTTCACAACCCTTTCACTAGCACGGGGCCACATACCCACCCTTCGCAACCCTCACACTAGCACAGGGTCACATACCCACTCTTCACAACCCTTCCACTAGCATGGGGCCACATACCCACTCTTCACAAACCTCCCCTGACAAGGGGCCACATACCCACTCTTCACATCCCTCCCACTGACACGGCGCTATATACCCACGCTTCACAACCCAGACACTAGCACGAGGCCACATACCCACTCTTCATAACCCTCACACTAGCACGGGGCCACATACCCACTCTTCACATCCCTCACACTAGCACGGGACTACATACCCACTCTTCACAACCCTTACACTAGCACGGGGCCACATATACACTCTTCACAACCCGCACACTAGCACAGGGCCACATACCCCACTCTTCACAACCCTTAAACTAGCACGGGCCCACATACCCACTCTTCACAACCCTCCCACTGACACGGGACCACAAATCCACTCTTCCCAACGCTACCAATACCATGGGTCCACATACCCAGTCTTCACAACCCTGACACTAGCACGGGGCCACATACCCCCTTTTCACAACGCTTCCATTTGCACAGAGTCACATACCCACTCTTCACATCATTCCCACTAGCACGGGGCCACATACCCACTCCTCACAACCTTCACACAAGCATGGGGCCAAATACTCACTCTTCACAACCCTCCCACTAGCACGGGGCCACATACCCACTCTTCACAACACTTACACTAGCACTGGGCCACATACCCACTCTTCACAACCCTCACACTAGCACAGGGTCACATACCCACTCTTCACAGCCCTTCTACTATCACGGGGCCATATACCCACTCTTCACAACCCTTCCACTGACACAGGGCCACATACCCACTCTTTACAACCCTCCCACTGACACGGGGCCACATAATCACTCTTCACAACACTCTCCTGACATGGGGCCACATACCCACTCTTCACAACCCTCACATTAGCACGGGGCCACATACCCACTCTTCAAATCCCTCCCACTGACACGGGGCCACATACCCACTCTTCACAACCCTCCCACTTGCACGGGGGCCACATACCCACTCTTCACGACCTTCACACTAGCACGGGACCACATACCCACTCTTCACAACCCTTACACTAGCACAGGGCCACATACCCACTCTTCACAACCCTTCCACTAGCATAGAGCCACATACCCACTCTTCACAACCCTCACCTGACGCGGGGATACATACCCACACTTCACAACCCTCACACTAGTACGGGGCCACACACCCACTCTTCACAACCATTCCACTAGAACGTGGCCACATACCCACTCATCAGAACCCAGACACTAGCACGGGGCCACATATTCACTCTTCACAACCCAGACACTAGCACGGGGCCACATACCCACTCATCCCAACCCTCCTACTTGCATGGATCCACATACACACTCTTCACAACCCTCCCACTAGTACGGGGCCACATACAAACTCTTCACAACCCTGACACTAGCACGGGACCACATACCCACTCTTCACAACCCTCCCACTGACACGGCGCTACATACCCACGTTTCACAACCCAGACACTAGCACGAGGCCACATACCCACTATTCACAACCCTTAAACTAGCCCGGGGCCACATACCCACTCTTCACAACCCTCACACTAGCACAGGGCGACATACCCAACCTTCATAACCCTCCCACAGGCATGACCACATACCCACTCTTCACAACCCTGACATTAGCACGGGGCCACATACCCACTCTTCACAACCTTCCCACTGACACGGGGCCACATACCCACTCTCCACAACCCAGACACTAGCACGGGGCCACATTCCGACTCTTCACAACCCTCCCACTGACACAGGGCCACATACCTACTCTTCAAAACCCTCACAATAGCACAGGGCCACATACCAATTCTTCACAACCATCACACAAGCACGGGGCCACATACCCACTCTTCACAACCCTTCCACTAGCACGGGGCCACATACCCACTCTTCACAATCCTCCAACTGACACGAGGCCACATACCCCTTCTTCACAACCCTTCCACTGGCACGGGGCCAAATACCCACTCTTCAAAACCCTCTCACAGGCAACGGGCCAAATACCCACTCTTCACAAGCCTCCCACTAGCACGGGGCCACATACCCACTCCTCACAACCCTCACACTAGCACAGGGCCACATACCCAACCTTCACAACCCTCCCACAGGCAGAGAGCCACATACCCACTCTTCACAACCCTGACACTAGCACGGGGCCACATACCCACTCTTTACAACCCTGACACTAGCACGGGGCCACATACCCACTCTTCACAGCCTTCACTCAAGCACGGGGCCACATACCCACTCTTCAAACCCCTCCCACTGACACGGGGCCACATACCCACTCTTCACAACTCTCCCACTGACAAGGGGCTACATACCCACTCGTCACAACCCTTCCACTGACACGGGACAACATACCCACTCTTCACAGCGCTACCACTAGCACGGGGCCTCATACCCACTCTTCACAACCCTGACACTAGCACGGGGGCCACATACCCACTCTTCACAACCCTCCCACTGACACGTGGCCACATACCCACTCTTCACAACCCTTAAATTTGAACGGGGCCACATATCCACTCTTCACACCCCTCACACTAGCACAGGGCCACGTCACTACTCTTCACAACCCTTCCACTAAAACGTGGCTACATACCCACTCTTCACAACCCTCCTACTGACACGGGGACACATACCCACTCTTCAAAACCCTGACACTAGCACGGGGCCACATACTCACTCTTCAGAACCCTCCCACTTGCACGGGGCCACATACCACCTCTTCACAACCCTCACACTACCACGGGGCAACATACCCACTCTTCACAACCCTGACACTACCAAGGGGCCACATACCAACTCTTCACAACCCTCCCACTAACACAGCGCCACATACCCACTCTTCACAACCCTTAAACTAGCACGGGGCTACATACCCACTCTTCACAACCCTCACACTAGCACGGGGCCACATACCCACTCTTCACAACCCTCACACTAGCAAGGGACCACATACCCACTCTTCACAACCCTTACACTAACACGGAGCCACATACCCACTCTTCACAACCCTTACACTAGTTCAGGGCCTCATACCCACTCTTCACAACCCTTCAAATAGCAAGTGGCCACATACCCACTCTTCACAACCCTCCCACTGACACGGGGCCACATACCCACTCTTCAAACCCCTCCCACTGACACGGGGCCACATACCCACTCCTCACAACCCTCCCACTGACACGGGGGCCACATACCCACTCTTCACAACCCTCTCACAAGCACGGGGCCACATACCCACTCATTACAAACCTCCCATTGACACGGTTCCACATACCCACTATTCCAAGTAGCACTGGGCCACATACCTACTCATTACAACCCTCCCACTCACATGGGGCCACATACCCATTCTTCACAACCTTCACACTAGCACGAGGCCACATACCCACTCTACACAAACCTCCCACTAGAACGGGGCCACATACCCAGTCTTCACAACCCTTCCACTAGCACGGGGCCACATACCCACTCTTCACAACTTTCACACTAGCACGGGGCCACATATCCACTCTTCACAACCTTCACACTAGCACGGGGCCACATACCCACTCTTCACAACCCTCCCACTAACACGCAGTCACATACCCACTATTCACAACCCTCCCACTGACAAGGGGCTACATACCCACTTTTCACAACCATCCCACTGACACGGGACCACATACCGACTCTTCACAACTTTCACACTAGCACGGGGCTACATACCCACTTTTCACAACCCTCCCACTAATACGGGACCACATACCCACTATTCACAACCTTCACATTAGCACGGGGCCAAATACCCACTCTTCACCGCCCTCCCACTAGCACGGGGCCACATACCCACTCCTCACAACCCTCACACTAGCACAGGGCCACATACCCAACCTTCACAACCCTCCCACAGGCAGAGAGCCACATACCCACTCTTCACAACCCTGACACTAGCACGGGGCCACATACCCACTCTTCACAACCCTGACACTAGCACGGGGCCACATACCCACTTTTCACAACCTTCACTCTTGCACGGAGCCACATACCCACTCTTCACAACCCTCACACTACACGGGGCCACCTACCCACTTTTCACAACCCTTCCACTAACACGGTGCCACATACCCACTCTTCACAACTTTCACACTAGCACAGGGCCACATATCCACTCTTCATAACCTTCACACTAGCACGGGGCCACATACCCACTATTCACAACCCTCCCACTAACAAGGGGCTACATACCCACTTTTCACAACCATCCCACTGACACGGGACCACATACCCACTCTTCACAACTTTCACACTAGCACGGGGCCACATACCCACTCTTCACAACGCTACCACAGACACGGGGCCACATACCCACTCTTCACAACACTGACACTAGCTCGGAGCCTCATACCCACTCTTCATACCCCTTCCATTAGCACAGAGCCACATACCCACTCTTCACAACCCTCCCACTGCTACGGGACCACATACCCACTCTTCACAACTTTCACACAAGCACGGGGCCAAATACCCACTCTTCACAAACCTCCCACTACCACGGGGCCACATACCCACTCTTCACAACTCTCACACTAGCACAGGGCCACATACACAATCTTTACAACCCTCTCACAGGCACGTGGCCACATACCCACTCTTCGCAACCCTCACACTACCACGGGGCCACATACCCACTCTTCACAACCCTCTCACTAGCACGGAGCCGCATACCCACTCTTCACAACCCTCACACTAGCACGAGCCACATACCCTCTCTTCACAACCCTCACACTAGCACGGGGCCACATACCCACTCTTCACAAGCCTTCCACTAGAACGGGGCAACATACCCACTCTTCAAAACCCTCCCACTAACACGGGGCCACATACCCACTCTTCACAACCCTGACACTAGCACGGGGCCACATATCCACTCTTCACAACCCTGACACTAGCACGGGGCCACATATCCCCTCTTCACAACCCTCACACTAGCACGGGGCCACATACGCACTCTTCACAACCCTGACACTACCACGGGGCCACATACCCACTCTTCACAACCGTCCCACAGGCACGGCGCCACATACCCACTCTTCACAACCCTTAAACTAGCACGGAGCTACATACCCACTCCTCACAACCCTCAAACTAGCCTGGGCCACATACCCACTCTTCACAACCCTCACACTTGCTCGGGACCACATACCCACTCTTCACAACCCTTACACTAGCACGGGGCCACATACCCACTCTTCACAACCCTCATACTAGCACAGGGCCTCATACCCACTCTTCACAACTCTTCCACTAGCACGGGACCACATACCCACTCTTCACAACCCTCCCACTGACACGGGGCCACATACCCACTCTTCAAAACCCTGACACTAGCACGGGGCCACATACTCACTCTTCAGAACCCTCCCACTTGCACGGGGCCACATACCCACTCTTCACAACCCTCACACTAGCACAGGGCCACATACCCAACCTTCACAACCCTCCCACAGGCAGAGGGCCACATACCCACTCTTCACAACCCTGACACTAGCACGGGGCAACATACCCACTCTTCACCACCCTGACACTAGCATGGGACCACATACCCACTCTTCACACCCTTCACTCTAGCACGGGGACACATACCCACTCTTCACAACCCTCACACTAGCACGGGGCCACCTACCCACTCTTCACAACCCTTCCACTAGCACGGGGTCACATACCCACTCTTCAAACCCCTCCCACTGACACGGGGCCACATACCCACTCTTCACAACTCTCCCACTGACAAGGGGCTACATACCTACTCTTCACAACCCTGACACTGGCACGGGGGCCACATACCCACTCTTCACAACCCTCCCACTGACACGTGGCCACATACCCACTCTTCACAACCCATAAACTTGAACGGGGCCAAATATCCACTCTTCAGACCCTCACACTAGCACAGGGCCACGTCTCCACTCTTCACAACCCTTCCACTAACACGGAGGAACATACCCACTCTTCACAACCCATACACTAGTACAGGGCCTCATACCCACTCTTCACAACCCTTCAAATAGCAAGTGGCCACATACCTACTCTTCACAACCCTCCCACTGACTCGGGGCCACATACCCACTCTTCACAACCCTCCCACTGACACGTGGCCACATACCCACTCTACACAACCCTCCTACTGACACGGGGCCACATACCAATTCTTCACAACCCTCCCACTGACACGGGGCCATATACCCACTCCTCACAACCCTCCCACTGACACGGGGCCACATACCCACTCTTCACAACCCTCTCACAAGCACAGGGCCACATACCCACTCACCCACTCATTACAAACCTCCCATTGACACTGTTCCACATACCCACTATTCAGAACCCTCCGACTAGCACTGAGCCACGTACTTACTCATTAAAACCCTCCCACTCACATGGGGCCACATACCCATTCTTCACAACCTTCACTCTAGCACGGGGCTACATACCCACTTTTCACAACCATCCCACTGACACGGGACCACATACCCACTCTTCACAACTTTAACACTAGCACGGGGCCACATACCCACTCTTCACAACCCTCCCACTAACACGGAATCACATACCCACTATTCACAACCCTCCCACTGACAAGGGGCTACATACCCACTTTTCACAACCATTCCACTGACACGGGGCCACATACCCACTCTTCACAACACTGACACTAGCTCAGAGCTACATACCCACTCTTCATATCCCTTCCATTAGCAAAGAGCCACATACCTACTCTTCACAACCCTCCCACTACTACGGGACCACATACCCACTTTTCACAACTTTCACACAAGCACGGGGCCAAATACCCACTCTTCACAAACCTCCCACTACCACGGGGCCACATACCCACTCTTCACAACCCTGACACTACCACCTACCTTGAGGCTACCTTGAGGTGCTTCCGGGGCTTAGTGTCCCCGCGGCCCGGTCGTCGACCAGGCCTCCTGGTTGCTGGACTGATCAACCAGGCTGTTAGACGCGGCTGCTCGCAGCCTGACGTATGAGTCACAGCCTGGTTGATCAGGTATCCTTTGGAGGTGCTTATCCAGTTCTCTCTTGAACACTGTGAGGGGTTTGCCAGTTATGCCCCTTATGTGTAGTGGAAGTGTGTTGAACAGTCTCGGGCCTCTGATGTTGATAGAGTTCTCTCTCAGAGTACCTGTTGCACCTCTGCTTTTCAACGGGGGTATTCTGCACATCCTGCCATGTCTTCTGGTCTCATGTGGTGTTATTTCTGTGTGCAGGTTTGGGACCAGCCCCTCAATTATTTTCCACGTGTAAATTATTATGTATCTCTCCCGCCTGCGCTCAAGGGAGTACAGATTTAGGCTCTTTAGTCGGTCCCAGTAGTTTAGATGTTTTACTGAGTGGATTCTAACAGTAAAGGATCTCTGCACGCTCTCTAGGTCAGCAATTTCTCCAGCTTTGAAAGGGGCTGTCATTGTGCAGCAGTACTCCACTCTAGAGAGCACAAGCGTTTTGAAAAGTATCATCATCGGTATAGCATCTCTAGTGTGAAAAGTTCTTGTTATCCAACCTGTCATTTTTCTTGCAGTTGCGACGGCTACTTTATTGTGTTCTTTAAAGGTAAGGTCTTCCGACATGAGTACACCCAGGTCCTTTACATTGCCTTTTCGTTCTATGTTATGATTTGCCTGCGTTTTGTACGTGGTTTCTGTTTTTATATTTTCAATTTTTCCGTAGCGCATGAGCTGAAACTTATCCTCGTTGAATACCATATTATTTTCTGTAGCCCATAGAAAGACCTGATCTACATCTGATTGGAGGTTTGCCGTGTCCTCTATGTTGCCAACTCTCATGAAAATCCTAGTGTCATCTGCAAAGGATGATACAGTGCTATAGGTTGTGTTCTGGTCTATGTCCGATATGAGGATGAGAAAAAGTACTGGAGCAAGCACAGTACCCTGGGGGACTGAGCTCTTCACGGTTGATGGGCTGGATTTTATTTTGTTGACTATTACACATTGGGTTCTGTCAGTCAGGAAATTGTAGATCCATCTGCCTATTTTCCCGGTAATTCCTTTTGAACGCATTTTATGTGCAATAACACCATGGTCACATTTATCAAAAGCTTTTGCGAAATCTGTGTAAATTACATCAGCGTTTTGTTTGTCTTCCATAGCATCTAATGCCATATCATAGTGGTCCAGCAACTGCGACAGGCAAGAGCGCCCTGTTCTGAAACCATGTTGTCCGGGGTTATGGAGATGCTGTGATTCCATGTATTTTGTGATCTTACTCCTTAGCACTCTCTCAAAAATTTTTATGATGTGCGATGTTAGTGCTATCGGTCTGTAATTTTTTGCCTCTGCCTTATTTCCTCCTTTATGGAGTGGTGCTATCTCTGCTGTTTTTAGTATGTCAGGGATAACGCCAGTATCTAGGCTTTGTCTCCACAGAATGTGAAGGGCCTGCGATAGTGGTTTTTTACAGTTCTTGATGAATATGGAGTTCCAAGAATCCGGGCCTGGTGCAGAGTGCATAGGCATACTGTTTATGGCTTCTTCAAAATCTAGTGGGGATAGGGCGACGTCTGATATGTGATTTGATGTTGGTATCATATCCATGAAAAATTCATTTGGGTTATCAATCTTTAGTGCATTTAATGGCTCACTGAAAACAGAGTCGTACTGCTTCCTCAGTAACTCGCTCATTTCTTTTTGTGTCATCTGTGAAAGTTCCATCTCCCTTTCGCAGGGGCCCGATACTAGATGTGGTTTTTGATCTTGATTTTGCATAGGAGAACAAATATTTCGGATTTCTCTCTATTTCACTGATGGCCTTTTGCTCTCTTTGCCTCTCCTGGGTTTTGTATGATTCTTGTAGCTTGAGTTCAATTGTTTCTATTTCTCTACCTAACCTTCTACGCCGTTCTTGAGATAGGGTGCGACTCTCAAGTTGTTCCGCGATTCGTTTTCTTCGCCTATATAGGGAACGACGTTCCCGTTCCAATCTGCATCTCTTTCTCTTTTTTCTTAGGGGTATGCGGTTTGAACATATTTCTAGTGCTACTGAGCTTATTTTTTCCAGGCACTGGTTCAGGTTTCATTTCCTAGCTGTTCTTCCCAGTTTATTTCTGTGAAGTCCTGGTTTATTTGCTCCCAGTTTATCCGTTTATTATTGAAGTTGAATTTGCTGAAATCTCCTCCACCGGGAATCTGGACTGGTTTTGAAGGTCCATTTCCCATGGTTGTCAGAACTTCAATTAAGTTGTGATCTGAGTAACAGGTATTTGTAATCATTATGTTCCCTATCAACTCATCATTATTAGTGAAAATGAGGTCCAGCGTGTTCTCCTTCCTAGTTGGTTCTACTATTTGCTGGTTTAATGCAAACCTATCGCACATCCGTAGCAGGTCATTTGCATGTGCCTGCTCATTTAGGCTACTTCCTGGTATTCTTTCTGATATTACTGTATTAGCCAGGTGCTTCCATTTCAGGTGCCGTAGGTTGAAGTCTCCAAGCAGGATGATGTTCGGAGCTGGATTTGTGAGGTTTTCCAAGCAGTGTTCTATTTTCATTAGTTGGTCTTTAAACTGCTGAGGGTTTGCCTCCGGTGACTTATATACAAGGACAACAACTACATTTAGGATCTCTATTTTGACTATCAGCACTTCCACCATATCATTTGAGGTGTTTAGCAGCTCAGTACAGATGAGTGTGTCTTTGATGTAGAGGCTGACCCCACCCTGAAGCCGGTGTTTCCTATCACATCTGAAGAGATTGTATTCTGAGATCCATATTTCACCATCAAGGTAGTCCTTTGTGTGAGTTTCCGTTAGGGCGGCAAACACTGCATTTGCCTCATGAAGGAGACCATCTATAAAATGAACTTTGTTGGATTTGCGTGTTTTTATACCCTGGATGTTGGCAAATATAAATGATGTTATCGTGTTAGTGGAAGTGCTGGATGCTTTAATTGGTGTTAATATCTGAGGCTCTGGTAAGGAGGCCACCACGGGGCCACATACCCACTCTTTACAACCCTCCCACTGACACGGTGCCACATACCTACTCTTCACAACCCTTAAACTAGCACGGAGCTACATACCCAATTTTTACAACCCTCTCACAGGCACGTGGCCACATACCCACTCTTCGCAATTCTCACACTAGCACGGGGCCACATACCCACTCTTCACAACCCTCACACTAGCACGGGGCTACATACCCACTCTTCACAACCCTCCCACTGACACGGGGCCAAATACCCACTCTTTACAACCCTCACACTAGCACAGGGCCATATACCCACTCTTCACAAGCCTTCCACTAGAACGGGGCAACATACCCACTCTTCAAAACCCTTCCACTGACACGGGGCCACATACCCACTCTTCACAACCCTGACACTAGCACGGGGCCACATACCCCCTTTTCAAACCCTCACAATAGCACGGGGCTACATACCCACTCTTCACAACCCTGACACTACCATGGGGCCACATACCCTCTCTTCACAACCCTCCCACTGACACGGCGCCACATACCCACTCTTCACAACCCTTAAACTACCACGGAGCTACATACATACTCCTCACAACCCCTCAAACTAGCACGGGCCACATACCCACTCTTCACAACCCTCACACTTGCTCGGGACAACATACCCACTCTTCACAACCCTTACACTAGCACGGGACCACATACCCACTCTTCACAACCCTCCTACTGACACGGGGCCACATACCCACTCTTCACAACCTTCACACAAGATTGTGGCCACATACCCACTCATTACAACCCTCCCACTAACACGTTGCTACATACCCACTATTCAGAACCCTCCAACTAGCACGGGGCCACTTACCCACTCATTACAACCCTCCCACTGACATGGGGCCACATACCAACTCTTCACAATCCTCAAACTAGCAAGGGGCCACATACCCAATCTACACAAACCTCTTACTATTACGGGGCCACATACCCACTCTTCACATCCCTGACAGAAGCACTGGGACACATAACCACTCTTCACAACCTTCACACTAGCACGGGGCCACATACCTACTCTTCACAACCCTCACACTTGCACTGGGCCATATACCCACTCTTCACAACCCTTCCACTAGCACGGGGCCACATACCAACTATTCACAACCCTGCCACTGACAAGAGGCTACATACCCACTCTTCACTACCCTCCCACTGACACGGGGCCACATACCCACTCCTCACAACCCTCCCACTGACACGGGGCCACATACCCACTCTTCACAACCCTCTCACAAGCACAGGGCCACATACCCACTCACCCACTCATTACAAACCTCCCATTGACACTGTTCCACATACCCACTATTCAGAACCCTCCGACTAGCACTGAGCCACATACTTACTCATTAAAACCCTCCCACTCACATGGGGCCACATACCCATTCTTCACAACCTTCACTCTAGCACGGGGCTACATACCCACTTTTCACAACCATCCCACTGACACGGGACCACATACCCACTCTTCACAACTTTAACACTAGCACGGGGCCACATACCCACTCTTCACAACCCTCCCACTAACACGGAATCACATACCCACTATTCACAACCCTCCCACTGACAAGGGGCTACATACCCACTTTTCACAACCATTCCACTGACACGGGGCCACATACCCACTCTTCACAACACTGACACTAGCTCAGAACCACATACCCACTCTTCATATCCCTTCCATTAGCAAAGAGCCACATACCTACTCTTCACAACCCTCCCACTACTACGGGACCACATACCCACTCTTCACAACCTTCACACAAGCACGGGGCCAAATACCCACTCTTCACAAACCTCCCACTACCACGGGGCCACATACCCACTCTTCACAACCCTGACACTACCTCGGGGCCACATACCCACTCTTCACAACCCTCCCACTGACACGGTGCCACATACCTACTCTTCACAACCCTTAAACTAGCACGGAGCTACATACCCAATTTTTACAACCCTCTCACAGGCACGTGGCCACATACCCACTCTTCGCAATTCTCACACTAGCACGGGGCCACATACCCACTCTTCACAACCCTCACACTAGCACGGGGCCACATACCCACTCTTCACAACCCTCCTACTGACACGGGGCCAAATACCCACTCTTTACAACCCTCACACTAGCACAGGGCCATATACCCACTCTTCACAAGCCTTCCACTAGAATGGGGCAACATACCCACTCTTCAAAACCCTTCCACTGACACGGGGCGACATACCCACTCTTCACAACACTGACACTAGCACGGGGCCACATACCCCCTTTTCACAACCTTCACAATAGCACGGGGCTACATACCCACTCTTCACAACCCTGACACTACCACGGGGCCACATACCCTCTCCTCACAACCCTCCCACTGACACGGCGCCACATACCCACTCTTCACAACCCTTAAACTAGCACGGAGCTACATACATACTCCTCACAACCCCTCAAACTAGCACGGGCCACATACCCACTCTTCACAACCCTCACACTTGCTCGGGACAACATACCCACTCTTCACAACACTTACACTAGCACGGGACCACATACCCACTCTTCACAACCCTCCCACTGACACGGGGCCACATACCCACTCTTCACAACCTTCACACAAGATTGTGGCCACATACCCACTCATTACAACCCTCCCACTAACACGTTGCTACATACCCACTATTCAGAACCCTCCAACTAGCACGGGGCCACATATCCACTCATTACAACCCTCCCACTGACATGGGGCCACATACCAACTCTTCACAATCTTCAAACTAGCATGGGGCCACATACCCACTCTACACAAACCTCTTACTATTACGGGGCCTCATACCCACTCTTCACATCCCTGAGAGAAGCACTGGGACACATAACCACTCTTCACAACCTTCACACTAGCACGGGGCCACATACCTACTCTTCACAACCCTCACACTTGCACTGGGCCATATACCCACTCTTCACAACCCTTCCACTAGCACGGGGCCACATACCAACTATTCACAACCCTGCCACTGACAAGAGGCTACATACCCACTCTTCACAACCCTTCTATTAGCACGGAGCTACATACCCACTCTTCACAACCCTGACACTGGCACGGGCCACATACCCACTCGTCACAACCCTCCTACTAGCACGGGACCACATGCCCACTCTTCAGAACCCTCCCACTTGCACAGGGCCACATACCACCTCTTCACAACCTTCACACTACCACGGGGCAACATACCCACTCTTCACAACCTTGACACTACCACGGGGCCACATACCCACTCTTCACAACCCTCCCAGTAACACAGCGCCACATACCCACTCTTCACAACCCTTAAACTAGCACGGGGCCACATACCCACTCTTCACAACCCTCACACTAGCACGGGACCACATACCCACTCTTCACAACACTTACACTAACACAGAGCCACATACCCACTCTTCACAACCCTCACACTAGTACAGGGCCTCATACTCACTCTTCACAACCCTTCAAATAGCAAGTGGCCACGTACCCACTCTTCACAACCCTCCCACTGACACGGGGCATCATACCATCTCTTCAAAACCCTCCCACTGACACGGGGCCACATACCCACTCCTCACAACCCTCCCACTGACACGGAGCCACATACCAACTCTTCACAACCCTTTCACAAGCACGGGGCCACATACCCACTCATTACAAACCTCCCATTGACACGGTTCCACATACCCACTATTCAGAACCCTCCAACTAGCACTGGGCCACATACCTACTCATTACAACCCTCCCACTCATATTGGGCCACATTCCCATTCTTCACAACCTTCACACTAGCACGGGGCCACATACCCACTCTACACAAACGTCCCACTAGAACGGGGCCACATACCCAGTCTTCACAACCCTTCCACTAGCACGGGGCCACATACCCACTCTTCACAACTTTCACACTAGCAAGGGGCCACATACCCACTCTTCACAACCTTCACACTAGCACGGGGCCACATACCCACTCTTCACAACGCTACCACTGACACGGGGCCACATACCCACTCTTCACAACACTGACACTAGCTCGGAGCCACATACCCACTCTTCATATCTCTTCCATTAGCACAGAGCTACATACCCACTCTTCACAACCCTCCCACTACTACGGGACCAAATACCCACTCTTCACAACTTTCACACAAGCACGGGGCCACATACACAATCTTTACAACCCTCTCACAGGCACGTGGCCACATACCCACTCTTCGCAACCCTCACACTAGCACGGGGCCACATACCCACTCATCACAACCCTCTCACTAGCACTGAGCCGCATACCCACTCTTCATAACCCTCACACTAGCACGAGCCACATACCCACTCTTCACAACCCTCACACTAGCACGGGGCCACATACCCACTCTTCACAACCCTCCCACTGACACGGGGCCAAATACCCACTCTTTACAACCCTCACACTAGCACAGGGCCACATACCTACTCTTCACAAACCTTCTACTAGAATGGGGCAACATACCCACTCTTCACAACTCTCCCACTAACACGCAGTCACACACCCACTATTCACAACCCTCCCACTGACAAGGGGCTACATACCCACTTTTCACAACCATCCCTCTGACACGGGACCACATACCCACTCTTCACAACTTTCACACTGACACGGGGCCAAATACCCACTCTTTACAACCCTCACACTAGCACAGGGCCACATACCCACTCTTCACAAGCCTTCCACTAGAACGGGGCAACATACCCACTCTTCAAAACCCTCGCACTAACACGGGGCCACATTCCCACTCTTCACAACCCTGACACTAGCACGGGGCCACATACCCACTTTTCACAACCCTGACACTAGCACGGGGCCACATAACCCCTCTTCACAACCCTCACACTAGCACGGTGCCACATACCCACTCTTCACAACCCTGACACTACCACAGGGCCACATACCCACTCTTCACAACCGTCCCACTGACACGGCGCCACATACCCACTCTTCACAACCCTTAAACTAGCACGGAGCTACATACCCACTCCTCACAACCCTCAAACTAGCACGGGCCACATACCCACTCTTCACAACCTTCACACAAGATTGTGGCCACATACCCACTCATTACAACCCTCCCACTAACACGTTGCTACATACCCACTATTCAGAACCCTCCAACTAGCACGGGGCCACATACCCACTCATTACAACCATCCCACTGACATGGGGCCACATACCAACTCAAACAATCTTCAAACTAGCATGGGGCAACATACCCACTCTACACAAACCTCTTACTATTTCGGGGCCACATACCCACTCTTCACATCCCTGACAGAAGCACTGGGACACATAACCACTCTTCACAACCCTTCCACTAGCACGGGGCCACATACCCACTATTCACAACCCTGCCACTGACAAGAGGCTACATACCCACTCTTCACTACCCTTCCACTGACACGGGACCACATACCCGCTCTTCACAACGCTACCACTAGCACTAGACCACATACCCACTCTTCACAACCCTGACACTAGCACGGGGTCACATACCCACTCTTCACAACCCTTCTATTAGCACGGAGCTACATACCCACTCTTCACAACCCTCCCACTGACACGTGGCCACATACCGACTCTTCACAACCCTCCCAAAGATACGGGGCCACATACCCACTCTCCACAACCCCTCACACAAGAACGGGGCCACATACCCACTCTTCACAACCCTGACACTGGCACGGGCCACATACCCACTCGTCACAACCCTCCTACTAGCACGGGACCACATACCCACTCTTCAGAACCCTCCCACTTGCAAGGGGCCACATACCACCTCTTCACAACCTTCACACTACCACGGGGCCACATACCCACTCTTCACAACCCTGACACTACCACGGGGCCACATACCCACTCTTCACAACCGTCCCACTGACACGGCGCCACATACCCACTCTTCACAACCCTTAAACTAGAACGGAGCTACATACCCACTCCTCACAACCCTCAAACTAGCACGGGCCACATACCCACTCTTCACAACCCTCACACTTGCTCGGGACGACATACCCACTCTTCACAACCCTTACACTAGCACGGGGCCACACACCCACTCTTCACAACCCTCACACTAGCACAGGGCCTCATACCCACTCTTCACAACTCTTCCACTAGCACGGGACCACATACCCACTCTTCACAATCCTCCCACTGACACGGGGCCACATACCCACTCTTCACAACCCTCACACTAGCACAGGGCCACATACTCAACCTTCACAACCCTCCCATAGGCAGAGGGCCACATACCCACTCTTCTCAACCCTGACACTAGCACGGGGCCACATACCCACTCTTCACCACCCTGACACTAGCATGGGGCCACATACCCACTCTTCACACCCTTCACTCTAGCACGGGGCCACATACCCACTCTTCACAACCCTCACACTAGCACGGGGCAACATACCCACTCTTCACAACCCTTCCACTAGCAAGGGGCCACATACCCACTCTTCAAACCCCTCCCACTGACACGGGGCCACATACCCACTCTTCACAACTCTCCCACTGACAAGGGGCTACATACTTACTCTTCACAACCCTGACACTAGCACAGGGGCCACATACCCACTCTTCACAACCCTCCCACTGACACGTTGCCACATACCCACTCTTCACAACCCATAAACTTGAACGGGGCCACATATCCACTCTTCAGACCCCTCACACTAGCACAGGGCCACGTCTCCACTCTTCACAACCCTTCAACTAAAACGTGTCCACATACCCACTCTTCACAACCCTCCTACTGACACGGGGCCACATACCCACTCTTCAAAACCCTGACACTAGCACGGGGCCACATACTCACTCTTCACAACCCTGAAACTACCACGGGGCCACATACCCACTCTTCACAACCCTTAAACTAGCACGGGGCTACATACCCACTCTTCACAACCCTCACACTAGCACGGGGCGACATACCCACTCTTCACAACCCTCACACTTGCACGGGACCACATACCCACTCTTCACAACCCTTACACTAACACGGAGCAACATACCCACTCTTCACAACCCTCACACTAGTACAGGGCCTCATACCCACTCTTCACAACCCTTCAAATAGCAAGTGGCCACATACCCACTCTTCACAACCCTCCCACTGACACGGGGCCACATACCCACTCTTCACAACCCTCTCACTGACACGAGGCCACATACCCACTTTACACAACCCTCCTACTGACACGGGGCCACATACCAACTCTTCACAACCCTCCCACTGACACGGGGCCACATACCCACTCCTCACAACCCTCCCACTGACACGGGGCCTCATACCCACTCTTCACAACCCTCTCACAAGCACAGGGCCACATACCCACTCTTCACAACCCTCTCACAAGCACAGGGCCACATACCTACTCACCCACTCATTACAAACCTCCCATTGACACTGTTTCACATACCCACTTTTCAGAATCCTCCAACTAGCACTGGGCCACATACTTACTCATTACAACCCTCCCACTCACATGGGGCCACATACCCATTCTTCACTCTAGCACGGGGCCACATACCCACTCTACACAAACTTCCCACTAGAACGGGGCCACATACCCAGTCTTCACAACCCTTCCACTAGCACGGGGCCACATACCCACTCTTCACAACCCTCCCACTAACACGCAGTCACACACCCACTATTCACAACCCTCCCACTGACAAGGGGCTACATACCCACTTTTCACAACCATCCCTCTGACACGGGACCACATACCCACTCTTCACAACTTTCACACTGACACGGGGCCAAATACCCACTCTTTACAACCCTCACACTAGCACAGGGCCACATACCCACTCTTCACAAGCCTTCCACTAGAACGGGGCAACATACCCACTCTTCAAAACCCTCGCACTAACACGGGGCCACATTCCCACTCTTCACAACCCTGACACTAGCACGGGGCCACATACCCACTTTTCACAACCCTGACACTAGCACGGGGCCACATAACCCCTCTTCACAACCCTCACACTAGCACGGTGCCACATACCCACTCTTCACAACCCTGACACTACCACAGGGCCACATACCCACTCTTCACAACCGTCCCACTGACACGGCGCCACATACCCACTCTTCACAACCCTTAAACTAGCACGGAGCTACATACCCACTCCTCACAACCCTCAAACTAGCACGGGCCACATACCCACTCTTCACAACCTTCACACAAGATTGTGGCCACATACCCACTCATTACAACCCTCCCACTAACACGTTGCTACATACCCACTATTCAGAACCCTCCAACTAGCACGGGGCCACATACCCACTCATTACAACCATCCCACTGACATGGGGCCACATACCAACTCAAACAATCTTCAAACTAGCATGGGGCAACATACCCACTCTACACAAACCTCTTACTATTTCGGGGCCACATACCCACTCTTCACATCCCTGACAGAAGCACTGGGACACATAACCACTCTTCACAACCCTTCCACTAGCACGGGGCCACATACCCACTATTCACAACCCTGCCACTGACAAGAGGCTACATACCCACTCTTCACTACCCTTCCACTGACACGGGACCACATACCCGCTCTTCACAACGCTACCACTAGCACTAGACCACATACCCACTCTTCACAACCCTGACACTAGCACGGGGTCACATACCCACTCTTCACAACCCTTCTATTAGCACGGAGCTACATACCCACTCTTCACAACCCTCCCACTGACACGTGGCCACATACCGACTCTTCACAACCCTCCCAAAGATACGGGGCCACATACCCACTCTCCACAACCCCTCACACAAGAACGGGGCCACATACCCACTCTTCACAACCCTGACACTGGCACGGGCCACATACCCACTCGTCACAACCCTCCTACTAGCACGGGACCACATACCCACTCTTCAGAACCCTCCCACTTGCAAGGGGCCACATACCACCTCTTCACAACCTTCACACTACCACGGGGCCACATACCCACTCTTCACAACCCTGACACTACCACGGGGCCACATACCCACTCTTCACAACCGTCCCACTGACACGGCGCCACATACCCACTCTTCACAACCCTTAAACTAGAACGGAGCTACATACCCACTCCTCACAACCCTCAAACTAGCACGGGCCACATACCCACTCTTCACAACCCTCACACTTGCTCGGGACGACATACCCACTCTTCACAACCCTTACACTAGCACGGGGCCACACACCCACTCTTCACAACCCTCACACTAGCACAGGGCCTCATACCCACTCTTCACAACTCTTCCACTAGCACGGGACCACATACCCACTCTTCACAATCCTCCCACTGACACGGGGCCACATACCCACTCTTCACAACCCTCACACTAGCACAGGGCCACATACTCAACCTTCACAACCCTCCCATAGGCAGAGGGCCACATACCCACTCTTCTCAACCCTGACACTAGCACGGGGCCACATACCCACTCTTCACCACCCTGACACTAGCATGGGGCCACATACCCACTCTTCACACCCTTCACTCTAGCACGGGGCCACATACCCACTCTTCACAACCCTCACACTAGCACGGGGCAACATACCCACTCTTCACAACCCTTCCACTAGCAAGGGGCCACATACCCACTCTTCAAACCCCTCCCACTGACACGGGGCCACATACCCACTCTTCACAACTCTCCCACTGACAAGGGGCTACATACTTACTCTTCACAACCCTGACACTAGCACAGGGGCCACATACCCACTCTTCACAACCCTCCCACTGACACGTTGCCACATACCCACTCTTCACAACCCATAAACTTGAACGGGGCCACATATCCACTCTTCAGACCCCTCACACTAGCACAGGGCCACGTCTCCACTCTTCACAACCCTTCAACTAAAACGTGTCCACATACCCACTCTTCACAACCCTCCTACTGACACGGGGCCACATACCCACTCTTCAAAACCCTGACACTAGCACGGGGCCACATACTCACTCTTCACAACCCTGAAACTACCACGGGGCCACATACCCACTCTTCACAACCCTTAAACTAGCACGGGGCTACATACCCACTCTTCACAACCCTCACACTAGCACGGGGCGACATACCCACTCTTCACAACCCTCACACTTGCACGGGACCACATACCCACTCTTCACAACCCTTACACTAACACGGAGCAACATACCCACTCTTCACAACCCTCACACTAGTACAGGGCCTCATACCCACTCTTCACAACCCTTCAAATAGCAAGTGGCCACATACCCACTCTTCACAACCCTCCCACTGACACGGGGCCACATACCCACTCTTCACAACCCTCTCACTGACACGAGGCCACATACCCACTTTACACAACCCTCCTACTGACACGGGGCCACATACCAACTCTTCACAACCCTCCCACTGACACGGGGCCACATACCCACTCCTCACAACCCTCCCACTGACACGGGGCCTCATACCCACTCTTCACAACCCTCTCACAAGCACAGGGCCACATACCCACTCTTCACAACCCTCTCACAAGCACAGGGCCACATACCTACTCACCCACTCATTACAAACCTCCCATTGACACTGTTTCACATACCCACTTTTCAGAATCCTCCAACTAGCACTGGGCCACATACTTACTCATTACAACCCTCCCACTCACATGGGGCCACATACCCATTCTTCACTCTAGCACGGGGCCACATACCCACTCTACACAAACTTCCCACTAGAACGGGGCCACATACCCAGTCTTCACAACCCTTCCACTAGCACGGGGCCACATACCCACTCTTCACAACCCTCCCACTAACACGGAGTCACATACCCACTATTCACAACCCTCCCACTGACAAGGGGCTACATACCCACTTTTCACAACCATCCCACTGACACGGGACCACATACCCACTCTTCACAACTTTCACACTAGCACGGGGCCACATACCCATTCTTCACAACCTTCACACTAGCACGGGGCCACATACCTACTCTTCACAACCCTCCCACTAACACGGAATCACACACCCACTATTCACAACCCTCCCACTGACAAGGGGCTACATACCCACTTTTCACAACCATTCCACTGACACGGGGCCACATACCCACTCTTCACAACCCTCCCACTACTACGGGACCACATACCCACTCTTCACAACCTTCACACAAGCACGGGGCCAAATACCCACTCTTCACAAACCTCCCACTACCACGGGGCCACATACCCACTCTTCACAACCCTGACACTACCACGGGGCCACATACCCACTCTTCACAACCCTCCCACTGACACGGTGCCACATACCTACTCTTCATAACCCTTTAACTATCACGGAGCTACATACCCAATTTTTACAACCCTCTCACAGGCACGTGGCCCCATACCCACTCTTCGCAACCCTCACACTAGCACGGGGCCACATACCCACTCTTCACAACCCTCACACTTGCACGGGGCCACATACCCACTATTCACAACCCTCCCACTACCACGGGGCCAAATACCCACTCTTTACAACCCTCACAATAGCACAGGGCCATATACCCACTCTTCGCAAGCCTTCCACTAGAACGGGGCAACATACCCACTCTTCAAAACCCTCCCACTGAAACAGGGCCACATTCCCACTCTTCACAACCCTGACACTAGCACGGGGCAACATACCCCCTTTACACAACCCTCACAATAGCACGGGGCTACATACCCACTCTTCACAACCCTGACACTACCACGGGGCCACATACCCACTCTTCACAACCCTCCCACTGACACGGCGCCACATACCCACTCTTCACAACTCTTAAACTAACACGGAGCTACATAAATACTCCTCACAACCCCTCAAACAAGCACGCGCCACATACCCACTCTTCACAACCCTCACACTTGCTCGGGACAACATACCCACTCTTCACAACCCTTACACTAGCACGGGGCCACATACCCACTCTTCACAACCCTCACACTAGCACAGGGCCTCATACCCACTCTTCTCAACTCTTCCACTAGCACGGGACCACATACACACTCTTCAAGGGGCCACATACCCACTCATTACAACCCTCCCACTAACACGTTGCTACATACCCACTATTCAGAACCCTCCAACTAGTACGGGGCCACATACCCACTCATTACAACCCTCCCACTGACATGGGGCCACATACCAACTCTTCACAATCTTCAAACTAGCATGGGGCCACATACCCACTCTACACAAACCTCCCACTATTACGGGGCCACATACCCACTCTTCACATCCCTGACAGAAGCACTGGGACACATAACCACTCTTCACAACCTTCACACTAGCACGGGGCCACATACCTACTCTTCACAACCCTCACACTTGCACGGGGCCACATACCCACTATTCACAACCCTGACACTAGCACGGGGTCACATACCCACTCTTCACAACCCTCCCAATGATATGGGGCCACATACCCACTCTTCACAACCCCTCACACAAGAACGGGGCCACATACCCACTCTTCACAACCCCTCACACAAGAACGGGGCCACATACCCACTCTTCACATCCCTGACAGAAGCACTGGGACACATAACCACTCTTCACTACCCTCCCACTGACACGAGACCACATGCCAACTCTTCACAACGCTACCACTAGCACTAGACCACATACCCACTCTTCACAACCCTGACACTAGCACGGGGTCACATACCCACTCTTCACAACCCTCCCAATGATATGGGGCCACATACCCACTCTTCACAACCCCTCACACAAGAACGGGGCCACATACCCACTCTTCACAACCCCTCACACAAGAACGGGGCCACATACCCACTCTTCACATCCCTGACAGAAGCACTGGGACACATAACCACTCTTCACTACCCTCCCACTGACACGAGACCACATGCCAACTCTTCACAACGCTACCACTAGCACTAGACCACATACCCACTCTTCACAACCCTGACACTAGCACGGGGTCACATACCCACTCTTCACAACCCTCCCAATGATATGGGGCCACATACCCACTCTTCACAACCCCTCGCACAAGAACGGGGCCACATACCCACTCTTCACAACCCTGACACTGGCACGGGCCACATACCCACTCTTCACAACCCTCCTACTAGCACGCGACCACATACCCACTCTTCAAAAACGTCTCACAAGCACATGGCCACATACCCACTCCTCACAACCCTCACACTAGCATGGGGCCACATACCCACTCTTCACAACCCTCACACTAGCACGGGGCCACATACCCACTCAATACAACCCTCCCACTGACACGGGGCCACATACTCACTCTTTACAACCCTCGCACTACCACGAGGCCACATTCCCACTCTTCACAACCCTGACACTAGCACGGGGCCACATACCCACTCTTCACATCCCTCACACTAGCACGGGGCCACATACCCACTCTTCACAACCCTCTCACTAGCACGGGTCCACATACCCACTCTTCACAACCCTCCCAATGACACGGGGCTACATACCCACTCTTCACAACCCTGACACTAGCACGGGGCCACATGCCCACTCTTCACAACCCTCCCACTTGCACGGGGCCATATACCCACTCTTCACAACCCTCACACTAGCACGGGGCCACATACCCACTCAATACAACTCTCCCACTGACACGGGGCCACATACTCACTCTTTACAACCCTCGCACTACCACGAGGCCACATTCCCACTCTTCACAACCCTGACACTAGCACGGGGCCACATACCCACTCTTCACATCCCTCACACTAGCACGGGGCCACATACCCACTCTTCACAACCCTCTCACTAGCACGGGTCCACATACCCACTCTTCACAACCCTCCCAATGACACGGGGCTACATACCCACTCTTCACAACCCTGACACTAGCACGGGGCCACATGCCCACTCTTCACAACCCTCCCACTTGCACGGGGCCATATACCTACTCTTCACGACCCTCACACTAGCACGGGGCAACATACCCACTCTTCACGACCCTCACACTAGCACGGGGCAACATACCCACTCTTCACAACCCTGAAACTAGCACAGGGCCATATACCCACACTTCACAACCCTCCCACTGACACGGCGCCACATACATACTCTTCACAATCCTTATACAAGCACACGGCCACATACCCATTCTTCACAACCCTCATACTAGCACGGGGCCACATAGCCACTCTTCACAACCCTCACTCTAACACGGGGCCACATACCCATTCTTTACAACCCTCGCACTAGCACGGGGCCACATACCCACTCTTCACAACCCTGACACTAGCACGGGGCCACATGCCGACTCTTAACAACCCTCACACTACCACGGGGCCACATACGCACTCTTTAAAACCCTTACACTAGCACGGGGCCACATACCTACTATTCACAATTCTCGTACTGACACGGGGCCATATACCTATTCTTCACAACCCTTTACACTTGCACGGGGCCATATACCCACTCTTCACAATCCTCCAACTAACACGGGGCCGCATACCCACTCTTCACAACCCTGACACTAGCACGGGGCCACATACCCACTCTTCACAACCATCCCACTGACAAGGGGCCACATACCCACTCTTCACAACCCTCACACTAGCACGGGACAACATACCCACTCTTCACAACTCTTACACTCGCACGGGACCACATACCCACTCTTCACTACCCTCCCACTTACACGGGGCCAAATACCCACTCTTCACAACCCTTCCACAGGCACCGGGCTACATACCCCCTCTTCACAACACTCACACTAGCAAGGGGCCTCATACCCACTCTTCACAACCCTCGCAATGACACGAGGCCACATACCCACTCTTCACAACCCTCCAACTAGCGCGGGGCCACATACCCACTCATTACAACCCTCACACTGACACGGGGCAACATACCTACTCTTCACAACCCTCACACAAGCACGGGGCCACATACCCTCTCTTCACAACCCTCCCACTAGCACGGGGCCACATACCCACTCTTCACAAGCACGGGGCCACATACCCACTTCTGACAACCCTCCCACTAGCACGGGGCCTGATACCCATTCTTCACAACCTCACACTAGCACGGGGCCACATACCCACTCTTCACAACCCTCCCACAAGCACAGGGCCACATACCCACTCTTCACAACCCTGACACTAGCACGGGGCTACATACCGACTCTTCACAACCCTCACACTACCAGGGAGCCACATTTCCACTCTTTACAACCCTCACACTAGCACGGGGCCACATACCCACTCTTCAAAAACGTGACACAAGCGCAGGGCCACATACCCACTCTTCACAACCGTCCCACTAGCACGGTGCTACATACCCACACTTCACAACGCTCAAACTAGCACGTGGCCACATACCCACTCTTCACAACCCTCCCACAGGCACGGGGCCAAATACCCACTCTTCACAACCCTCCCACAAGCACGAGGCCACGTACCCACTCTTCACAATTTTCACACTAGCATGGAGCCACATACCCACTCTTCACACCCCTCCCACTGACACGGGACAACATACTCACTCTTCACATCCCTACCAGTAGCACGAGGCCACAAACACACTCTTCCCAACCCTCCCACTTGCATGGGGCTACATACCCACTCTTCACAACCCTCACACTAGCACGGGGCCACATACCCACTCTTCACAACCCTCACACTAGCAAGTGGCCACATACTCACTTTTGACAACCCTCACACTAGCTCGGGGCCACATACCCACTCTTCACAACCTTCACACAAGCACGGGGCCAAATACCCACTCTTCACAAACCTCCCACTACCACGGGGCCACATACCCACTCTTCACAACCCTGACACTAGCACGCGGCCACATGCCCACTCTTCACAACCCTCCCACTTGCACGGGGCCATATACCTACTCTTCACGACCCTCACACTAGCACGGGGCAACATATCCACTCTTCACAACCCTGAAACTAGCACAGGGCCATATACCCACTCTTCACAAACCTCCCACTGACACGGCGCCACATACATACTCTTCACAATCCTTATACAAGCACACGGCCACATACCCACTCTTCACAACCCTCATACTAGCTCGGGGCCACATACTCACTCTTCACAACCCTGACACTGGCACGGGCCACATACCCACTCTTCACAACCCTCCTACTAGCACGGGACCACATACCCACTCTTCAAAAACGTCACACAAGCACAGGGCCACATACCCACTCCTCACAACCCTCACACTAGCATGGGGCCACATACCCACTCTTCACAACCCTCACACTAGCACGGGGCCACATACCCACTCAATACAACCCTCCCACTGACACGGGGCCACATACCCACTCTTTACAACCCTCGCACTACCACGAGGCCACATTCCCACTCTTCACAACCCTGACACTAGCACGGGGCCACATACCCACTTTTCACATCCCTCACACTAGCACAGGGCCACATACCCACTCTTCACAACCCTCCCAATGCCACGGGGCTACATACCCACTCTTCACAACTCTGACACTAGCACGGGGCCACATGCCCACTCTTCACAACCCTCCCACTTGCACGGCGCTATATACCTACTCTTCACGACCCTCACACTAGCACGGGGCAACATACCCACTCTTCACAACCCTGAAACTAGCACAGGGCCATATACCCACTCTTCACAAACCTCCCACTGACACGGCGCCACATACATACTCTTCGCAATCCTTATACAAGCACACGGCCACATACCCACTCTTCACAACCCTCATACTAGCTCGGGGCCACATACCCACTCTTCACAACCCTGACACTGGCACGGGCCACATACCCACTCTTCACAACCCTCCTACTAGCACGGGACCACATACCCACTCTTCAAAAACGTCACACAAGCACAGGGCCACATACCCACTCCTCACAACCCTCACACTAGCATGGGGCCACATACCCACTCTTCACAACCCTCACACTAGCACGGGGCCACATACCCACTCAATACAACCCTCCCACTGACACGGGGCCACATACCCACTCTTTACAACCCTCGCACTACCACGAGGCCACATTCCCACTCTTCACAACCCTGACACTAGCACGGGGCCACATACCCACTTTTCACATCCCTCACACTAGCACGGGGCCACATACCCACTCTTCACAACCCTCCCAATGACACGGGGCTACATACCCACTCTTCACAACCCTGACACTAGCACGGGGCCACATGCCCACTCTTCACAACCCTCCCACTTGCACGGGGCCATATACCTACTCTTCACGACCCTCACACTAGCACGGGGCAACATACCCAGTCTTCACAACCCTGAAACTAGCACAGGGCCATATACCCACTCTTCACAACCCTCCCACTGACACGGCGCCACATACATACTCTTCACAATCCTTATACAAGCACACGGCCACATACCCACTCTTCACAACCCTCATGCTAGCACGGGGCCACATACCCACTCTTCACAACCATCACACTAACACGGGGCCACATACCCATTCTTTACAACCCTCGCACTAGCACGGGGCCACATACCCACTCTTCACAACCCTGACACTAGGACGGGGCCACATGCCGACTCTTCACAACCCTCACACTACCACGGGGCCACATAACCCACTCTTCAAAACCCTCACACTAGCACGGGGCCACATACCTACAATTCACAATTCTCGCACTGACACGGGGACATATACCTATTCTTCACAACCCTCCAACTAACACGGGGCCGCATACCCACTCTTCACAACCCTGACACTAGCACGGGGCCACATACCCACTCTTCCGTACCCTCCCACTGACACAGGGCCACATACCCACTCTTCACAACCCTCGCACTAGCACGGGACAACATACCCACTCTTCACAACCCTTACACTCGCACGGGGTCACATACCCACTCTTCACTTCCCTCCCACTTACTCGGGGCCAAATACCCACTCTTCACAACCCTTCCACAGGCACCGGGCTACATACCCCCTCTTCACAACCCTCACACTAGCAAGGGGCCTCATACCCACTCTTCACAACCCTCGTAATGACACGAGGCCACATACCCACTCTTCACAACCCTCCAACTAGCGCGGGGCCACATACCCACTCATTACAACCCTCCTACTGACACGGGGCAACATACCTACTCTTCACAACCCTCACACAAGCACGGGGCCACATACCCACTCTTCACAACCCTCCCACCAGCACGGGGCCACATACCCACTCTTCACAAGCACGGGGCCTCATACCCACTTCTGACAACCCTCCCACTAGCACGGGGCCTGATACCCACTCTTCACAACCTCACACTAGCACGGGGCCACATACCTACTCTTCACAACCCTCCCACAAGCACAGGGCCACATACCCACTCTTCACAACCCTGACACTAGCACGGGGCTACATACCGACTCTTCACAACCCTCACACTACCAGGGAGCCACATACCCACTCTTTACAACTCTCACACTAGCACGGGGCCACATACCCACTCTTCAAAATCGTGACACAAGCGCAGGGCCACATACCCACTCTTCACAACCCTCCCACTAGCACGGTGCCACATACCCACACTTCACAACGCTCAAACTAGCACGGGGCCACATACCCACTCTTCACAACCCTCCCACAGGCACGGGGCCAAATACCCACTCTTCACAACCCTCCCACAAGCACGAGGCCACGTACCCACTCTTCACAATCTTCACACTAGCATGGAGCCACATACCCACTCTTCACACCCCTCCCACTGACACAGGACAACATACTCACTCTTCACAACCCTCACACTAGCACGGGGCCACATACCCACTCTTCACAACCCTCACACTAGCAAGTGGCCACATACTCACTTTTGACAACCCTCACACTAGCTCGGGGCCACATACCCACTCTTCACAACCCTGACACTAGCACGGGGCCACATACCGACTCTTCACAACCCTCACACTACCAGGGAGCCACATACCCACTCTTCACAACCCTCACACTAGCACGGGGCCACATACCCACGCTTTAAAAACGTCACACAAACAAAGGGCCACATACCCACTTTTCACAACCCTCCCACTAGCACGGGGGCCACATACCCACTCTTCACAACCCTCACACTAGCACGGGGCCACATACCCGCTCTTCACAACCCTCCCACTGACACAGGACAACATACTCACTCTTCACATCCCTACCAGTAGCACGAGGCCACAAACCCACTCTTCCCAACCCTCCCACTTGCATGGAGCCTGTGACGGTAACGCGTTGGTGTTCGGCTGTTCAAAGCTAGGGGTATGGCCTCGTCACATAGTATTAAAAAAAAATAGAAAATCTGGAACTTCGTCTGTGGTAAGGTAAGGAGAAGACACACAAAACACAAGTAAACTTTAACAAAGAAATTTTAATTACGTTTGATAAACAAAACATGAATAAAATGGACATACAAATTCGTATAATAAAATCAATCAATCAAAATAATAAGAATAATTAAATGATACAATGAAAAGTTACGTTAAGACAAGTGAGCAAAATAACAAGAAGTGCAATATACAAAAAATGGGAGGTGCAGGAGTATTGGCTTTAAGCTATCACCTCTCTCAGTACACGTACGCCAAAGCTTACGTCTACCAGGAAGAAGTGTTAACCGTATGAAAGCACTGAATATTCTGAGGACTGAGGTCGTGGCGGCCCCAGACATCAAGTAGTATGGGGGGGTGGAGTGCAGTTGCAGCCAGACCGGCGGCCAATCAGCGAGGAGCCGGCAGCAAGACAGGTAGTTTGGCGGTTTGAGTCTGAGCAGGTGTTCCTGGCTGCATACGTTTTGCTCTCTGGCAAACCTTGGAGATGTTGTTGTCGTTGTTGGACATTTCTTCCATAGTAGTTTTATATAGATGTATCGACGTATTTTGGGAGGGAAGAGCAGGCTCAATCTCTTGAAGGAGATTATCGTCACAACTCTCCCCCGAAGCCTGCGGTTCTGGAAGAAGTACGTCGTTATGTGGTGGAGTAATGGATGGAGTCGCTTCTACTTCATAAACTCTGGAGAGGGCATCGGCTATGGTGTTGTCAGAACCCTTGATATAGCGGATCTCCAGGTTGAAATCTTGTAAATACAAAGCCCATCGTAGAAGACGCTGGTTGGTGAATTGGGCTTGATGTAGGAAGCGGAGAGGGTTGTGGTCTGAGAAGATGGTTGTAGACCTGGCGCCTTGTAGGTACGGAGCGAAGTGTTGGAGGTTCAGGACGATGGATAGTAGCTCCTTTTCAATAGTGCTGTAGTTCCTCTGGTGTGGTTTCAATTTGTAGCTGTAGTAGCTGACAGGTAGAACCTCCTCGCCTCGTTGTTGCATCAGGACACCACCAACGCCGGTACCACTGGCGTCGACATGAAGGACGAAAGGCTTGGTGATATCTGGTGAGGCGAGAATGGGATTAGAACAGAGGAGGAATTTGAGTTGTTCGAAAGCAACGGTTTGCTGCCTGGTCCAATTATACCGTTGCTTGGGACTGGTAATAGAATTAGAGGTGTGGCGACTGTACTGAAATTCCTCACAAACCTACGGTAATAGGAGGCAAGACCAAGGAAGCGCAGGAGCTGCTTCCTGGTGGTAGGCTGTGGATACTGTTGGATGGCTTGAGTGTGTGAGTCTAACGGAGCTATGCTGCCACTCCCAATAACATGACCCAGATAACGCACTTTACCTTTCGCGAAGGTGGACTTGCCCAGGTTGATGGTGAGGCCGGCTGTCAGGAGCTTGGAGACCAGACGTCGCAGCTGGAGCAGATGTTCACTCCAGGTGTTGGAGGCTACGACGATATCGTCCAGGTAGGCGTACGTGTTATCCAAGCCCTGGATGACACGGTTGACAGCTCTCTGAAAGGTGGCCGGGGCATTACATAGTCCGAAAGGAAGGCGTTCATATTTGAAAAGTCCAAAAGGAGTGATGAAGGCAGATATCTCTTTAGCGCGCTCCGTTAGACACACTTGATAGTACCCCTTAAGCAAGTCCACTTGGGACAAGTACTGGGCACTACCAATGGCATCAAGGATGTCATCTATCCTTGGCAAGGGGTAAGCATCCTTGACAGTTACATTGTTCAGTTTACGATAGTCAGTACATAACCGCACCTTACCTTGGGGTTTAGGCACCAAGATACAAGGAGAGGCCCAGGGGGACTCACAAGGTGTAGCCAATCCATGATCCAAGAGGTACTGCACCTCAGCACGCATGACTTCCTTCTTGCTCGGGCTGATTCGGTAGAAGGGTTGACGAATCGGCCGGGTGTCGGGGAGCAGTTGGATGTCGTGCTGGGTAACATTACACTCTTGGGGTTCATCTCGGAACAACTCCTGATGTTCTCTGAAGATCTTGACAAGAGGTGCACTATGATTATCCTGAAAGTATTTGGGAAGATCATTAAGGATTTCGGAATTAGAAAGCGCTGACTCCTTGTCAGTGCTTTCGGGAGGAGAAGCTGGGAAGGTCTCACTGTGGATGTAGGGTTCTGTGAAGGTGGAATAGTTAATTAGGACAGTGGGAGGAGTACCATTATATTGCTTCAGGAGGTTGACGTGGCACAGCTGGGTCTTCCGCCGCCTATCTGGAGTCTCTATGACGTAGTTGTTGTTATTTCTGCACTCTTTGACGCGGTAGGGTCCTGAAAACCTGTTTTGTAAAGGTGGACCTGGGATAGGGAAGTATGCTAGAATGAAGTCTCCTGGCTTAAATTTTCTTACTTTGCTGGTCTGGTCGTAATGAGTCTTCATCCTCTCCTGGGCTTTCAATAGATTATCATGGGCAAAACGGTGGACTCTCTCTAGAATGTGTTGAAGGTTTTGAAGAAACTGGGGCACATTCTGATGCTCACTGAAGGTGGCATCTCTGAGAGAGTCTTTGAAAGCCTTAAGGGGAGTACGGCACTTACGGCCGTAGAGCATCTCATAATGAGATACTCCTAGGGACTCATTGGGGAGACTTCTGTAAATACACATTATAAGGTCAATCTGCTTATCCCAATCCTTAGAGGTTTCACTACAAAACTTTTTCAAGAGTTCTTTGATTGTCTGATGACTACGTTCAAGAGAACCCTGTGAAGCAGGATGATAGGGGCTGGACAATACCTGTTTGATGTTGAACTCCTCCAGTGTCCTTTTGAAGAGATCAATGGTGAAGTTGGTACCACAGTCGCTCTGAATCTCCCTGGGAAATCCGTATTGAGTGAAGATCTTCAATAGATGTTTTACAACCGTAGCAGCCGTGATGTTCTTCACTGGAACTGCTATAGGAAATCTGGTGGTAGGACACAGGATGGTTAGGATGTAGGCGTTACCTGAACTGGTCCGAGGTAAAGGACCAACACAGTCTATTATGAGTCTGTGGAAAGGTTCCGCAGGCACCTGTATGGGAATCAGTCGCGCTCTGGGAATGGAGATGTTCGGTTTGCCTGCCATCTGACATGTATGACACTGTTTTACGTACTGTTTGACGTTATTTACCATACCTGGCCAGTAGTAGTCTTGACGAATTCCATTGTAAGTCTTGTTGAAGCCGTAGTGGGAGAGTGCTCCGTGGGCCAGGTGTAGAATAGTGGGCCGCAGGCTGGTAGGAATCACAAGTTGTTCGATGTTGGCCCAATCGTCCTCCTCCTTCAGTTTACTGGGTCTATATCTGCGGTAGAGCAAGTCGTTCTCTAGGAAGAACCCAGGAATACTGTCGGGTTGAGTCTCAGCCTGGAAAAACAATGGTGTTAAAGTAAGATCTTCCCTCTGCAACTTACGGAACTCCAACTTGGTCAGATTCGGGGGTAGTTTCTGAGGGTCTTGAGGGACAGCGGTAGCAGTAGAGTCAGCTGGCTGTGGACGTGCGGCTTGTGCACGGGTGGTCACGAGAACCGGAGGAGAAACTTCATCACTCTCTTGAACCTCTGCTGGAATATACGCTAGAATAGGGTTACTTGGCACAGAGTTACACACCTGGGGTTTGTCCATGACGATCAGGTTGGTCGGTTGCAGGTCTTCTGCCAAGTCGTTGCCTAGGAGAAGTTGCACTCCAGGCATGGGAAAAGGCTTTTCCCTGACGGCGACTTGGACTTCTCCGTTCACGTAGGGACAATCCAGGTGGACTCTGGCGAGAGGGTATGGAGTGGTAGCAGTGAGGTCAGTGATGAAGACAGTTTCTCCGGTGTAGACGATGTTGGGCACAGCCGACTTCAAGATGATCGATTGAAGAGCCGCTGTGTCCCTCAAGATCTTCAATTTGAAACGTCCCTCCGGATTTGAACCGTTGGCAGAGACAGTTCCAGTATACAGGTGGTTACTGAAAAGAGAAAGATCATTAACATTAACACCAACATTCATCACAGGCTTACCAGACTTAGGAGTTGGTTTGGGTTTTTGTTGGTCAGTGGTTCCCTTGTATTGAGACTTACCACACTTGTCTATGGTATGTCCATAGAGTCTACAATACTTGCAGTACAGTTGCGAACCAGCTTGATCGGGGCTCACTTTCTCGTAACTGTACCACGACTTCTTACTGGAGGATGGTTCGGGGGTCAGCCGGTGGATGAGGCTGTAAGTGTCAGCCGACTTAGCACACTTCAGGTAGTCGGTTTCTTCTTTATCTGCTAAGTAGAGACGGACAGGAGGCGGCACACGTCTCAAGAATTCTTCAACAAGCATCAGGTTGACGAGTTCTGTAAAAGTAGAGACATGTGCTGCTTCCAGCCATTTCATGAAATACCTCCGTTTCGTGTTAGCAAACTCGAGGAAGGTAGTGGTACTTGCCTTCAGGTGGTCACGGAATTTCCTTCTATAACTTTCTGTGGAAAGTAGGTAGGCGTCCAACACTGCTTGTTTCAGAGTCTGGTAGTCATTCTCAGACGCCAGAGTACTGAGTGTGACTGCAGCTCTACCTGTAAGATGGACTCTGAGAAGTGTGGCCCATTGGTCGACAGGCCAACTGAGTTGATTAGCAAGGGTTTCAAAGGTGGTAAAAAACACATCAACTTCTGCTTCTACAAAGGATGGCATTAACTTACTTGCATGTGATATATTAAAACTGACGGGAAGATTGGCAGTAGCTTGCTGGCGTTGAGTGAAGTGTGAAGTTTCCAAGGCGATTTCTCGTTGACGACACTTTAGAGCCAGAGTCGCTTGTTGCTTGTCATGTTCGCGTTGCATCTCCAACTCGCGTTGTTTGGTTTCAAGCTGTACGCGTTACCGTCACATATTATATATATACTATATCTAAGTAGTAATCCAGCAACAGGTTGTGTAGGTCATTTTTGTTGGCTTGGTAGGGAACTTCTAGTTGATACTCATGTGCAAGAGTTTGTAATTCAGTCCTCTTGGCACGACTTAAAGTCCCTATTTCACCTGCTGGATTTGCACGGAAAGCTTGGAGACGAAACATGGTGAAATTAGCAAATAAATATACACGAATATTCAATAGTGAATGTCAGAAACAGGACAACGTGGCAACTGGTACCTATCCTGTGGGATCTTTAACAATTAAAGTTAAGTAAAAGATGTTAAATGATTAATTTAAATCAAGGGCGCAGGAAATCTTGTACTCGGTACTCATGTAAGAGGATAAGGGCAAGAAAATCCTACTAACAAATGAAACAGAGTTTCGAAAACAAATGAAACAGTTAATTGCCTCAAAAGTAAAATTGGTAGTCCAAGGATGTAGGCATACCTTGCCAAGTCTCTATAGGACATAAAGCAAGTTTTTCCTACTGAATTTAATATGATACTTACATAATTAGCGAACTTTTGTGCTCTGAAAAAGTAAGCTAATTCCCTACCGTTGTATGTATCATCATCTCTGACTGACGTGTAGGGGTGCGAGGTGTCAACTGGTGACGAGAACTGCTGCTGAGGTCCCAATTCAGCAACTAAAGTTCGAGCTAGAGGAACTATGGCCCTCTTTTTCCTCCTACAGTCAGATTGCAGAAGATTGGGTGCTCTTGACCCGGGGCAGACCACAGTACCAGGGTACCAATATGATGATCTTTCAAAATGAGAAATATCCAAGGGACAAAGATGGTAAACACGAGTAATAACACGGAGGGAGAGATGACCAATTAAGAGTATGACTGAGGCCTACAGTCACCACGTAATCCAAAGTTGTCTCACCTTCACCATATGTTACTCTCGTAATGCACAATACACCGCACCATATAAAAAATGAAATTGAATATGAAAAATAGTAAAAGCTACGTTAACAAAGTTAAATACGCTTACCATAAATTACCACTTGGCACCAGTACCTAAGTGAAGCTCCCGGACAGGCCCCCATATAATATGTGACAGTAACGCGTTGGTGTTCGGCTGTTCAAAGCTAGGGGTATGGCCTCGTCACATAGTATTAAAAAAAAATAGAAAATCTGGAACTTCGTCTGTGGTAAGGTAAGGAGAAGACACACAAAACACAAGTAAACTTTAACAATGAAATTTTAATTACGTTAGAAAAACAAAACATGAATAAAATGGACATACAAATTCGTATAATAAAATCAATCAATCAAAATAATAAGAATAATTAAATGACACAATGAAAAGTTACGTTAAGACAAGTGAGCAAAATAACAAGAAGTGCAATATACAAAAAATGGGAGGTGCAGGAATATTGGCTTTAAGCTATCACCTCTCTCAGTACACGTACGCCAAAGCTTACGTCTACCAGGAAGAAGTGTTAACCGTATGAAAGCACTGAATATTCTGAGGACTGAGGTCGTGGCGGCCCCAGACATCAAGTAGTATGGGGGGGTGGAGTGCAGTTGCAGCCAGACCGGCGGCCAATCAGCAAGGAGCCGGCAGCAAGACAGGTAGTTTGGCGGTTTGAGTCTGAGCAGGTGTTCCTGGCTGCATACGTTTTGCTCTCTGGCAAACCTTGGAGATGTTGTTGTCGTTGTTGGACATTTCTTCCATAGTAGTTTTATATAGATGTATCGACGTATTTTGGGAGGGAAGAGCAGGCTCAATCTCTTGAAGGAGATTATCGTCACAGGCCACATACCCACTCTTCACAACCCTCACACTAGCACGGGGCCACATACCCGCTCTTCACAACCCTCACATTAGCACGTGGCCACATACTCACTTTTGACAACCCTCAAACTAGCACGGGGCCACATACCCACTCGTCAAAACCCTCCCACAGGCACGGGGCCACATACCCACTCTTCACAACCCTCACACTAGCACGGGGCCACATACCCACTCTTCACAACCCTCCCACTGACATGGGACCACATACCCACTCATCACAACCCTCCCACTTGCACGGGGCCACATACCCACTCTTTACAACCCTCACACTAGCACGGGGCCACATACCCACTCTTCACAACCCTCCCACTTGCACGGAGCCAAATACCCACTCTTCACAACCCTCCCACTGACACTTCGCCACATACCCACTCTTCACAACCCTTAAACTAGCACGGGGCCACATACCCACTCTTCACAACCCTCACACTAGCACAGGGCCTCATACCCACTCTTCAAAACTCTTCCACTAGCACGAGACCACATACCCACTATTCACAACCCTCCCACTAATACAGGGCCAAATACCGACTCTTCACAACCCCTAACACAAGAACGTTGTCACATACCCACTCTTCACAACCCTTCCATTAGCACGGAGCTACATACCCACTCTTCACAACCCTCCCACTGACACGGGGCCATATACCGACTCTTCACAACCCTCCCAATGACACGGGGCCACATACCCACTCTTCACATCCCCTCACACAAGAACTGGGCCACATACCCACTTTTCACAACCCGCACACTAGCACGGGGCCACATACCCACTCTTCACAACCCTCCTACAAGAACGCTGCCACATACCCACTCTTCAAAAACTTCACACAAGCACAGGGCCACATACCCACTCTTCACAACCCTGACACTAACACGGGGCCACATACCCACTCTTCACAACCATCACACTAGCACGGGGCCACATACCCACTCATCACAACCCTCTCACTAGCACGGGGCCACATACCCATTCTTCTCAACCCTTCCACTGACACAGGGCCACATACCCACTCTTAACAACCGTTACACTTGCACGGGGCCACATACCCACTCATAACAACACTCTCACTAACACGGGGCCACATACCCACTCTTCACAACCCTGACACTAGGACGGGGCCACATACCCACTCTTCACAACCCTCACACTTGCTCGGGACCACATACCCACTCTTCACAACCCTTACACTAGCACGGGGCCACATATGGGGCCTCGTAGCCTGGTGGATAGCGCGCAGGACTCGTAATTCTGTGGCGCGGGTTCGATTCCCGCACGAGGCAGAAACAAATGGGCAAAAGTTTCTTTCACCCTAAGTGCCCCTGTTACCTAGCAGTAAATAGGTACCTGGGAGTTAGTCAGCTGTCACGGGCTGCTTCCTGGGGTGTGTGTGTGTGTGTGGTGTGGAAAAAAAAAAAAAAGTAGTTAGTAAAACAGTTGATTGACAGTTGAGAGGCGGGCCGAAAGAGCAAAGCTCAACCCCCGCAAAAAACACAACTAGTAAACACAACTAGTAAACACATACCCAATCTTCACAACCCTCACACTAGCACAGGGCCTCATACCCACTCTTCACAACTCTTCCACTAGCACGGGACCACATACCCACTGTTCACAACCCTCCCACTGACAGGGGGCCACATACCCACTCTTCACAACCTTCACACAAGCACGTGGCCACATACCCACACATTACAACCCTCCCACTAACACGTTGCCACATGCCCACTATTCAGAACCCTCCAACTAGAACGGGGCCACATACCCACTCATTACAACCCTCCCATTGACATGGGGCCACATACCAACTCTTCACAATCTTCAAACTAGCATGGGGCCACATACCCACTCTACACAAACCTCCCACTAGCATGGGGCCACATACCCACTCTACACAAACCTCCCACTAGCAATGGGCCACATACCCACTCGTCACAACCCTGACAGAAGCACTGGGACACATAACCACTCTTCACAACCTTCACACTAGCACGGGGCCACATACCTACTCTTCACAACCCTCACACTTGCACCGGGCCACATACCCACCCATCACAACCCTTCCACTAGCACGGGACCACATACCCACTCTTCACAACCCTCCCACTGACACGGGGCCACATACCGACTCTTCACAACCCCTCACACAAGAACGGGGCCACATACCCACTCTTCACATCCCGCACACTAGCACGGGGCCACCTACCCACTCTTCACAACCCTCTCAATGACATGGGGCCAAATACCCACTCTTCACAACCCCTCACACAAGAATTGGGCCACATACCCACTCTTCACATCCCGCACACTAGCACGGGGCCACCTACCCACTCTTCACAACCCTGACACTGGCACGGGCCACATACCTTTTCTTCACAACCCTCCTACTGACACGGGGCCACATACCCACTCTTTACAGCCCTCGCACTAGCACGAGGCCACATACCCACTCTTCACAACCCTGACACTAGCATGGGGCCACATACCCACTCTTCACAACCCTCACACTAGCACGGGGCCACATACCCATTATTCACAACCCTCTCACTAGCACGGGGCCACATACCCACTCTTCACAACCCTCCCACTGACACGGGGCTACATACCCACTCTTCACAACTTTGACACTAGCACGGGGCCACATGCCCACTCTTCAGAACCCTCCCACTTGCACGGGGACACATACCTACTCTTCACGACCCTCACACTAGCACTGGGCAACATACCCACTCTTCACAACCCTGAAACTAGCACAGGGCCATATACCCACTCTTCACAACCCTCCCACTGACACGGCGCCACATACATACTCTTCACAATCCTCACACAAGCACACGGCCACATACCCACTCTTCTCAACCCTCACACTAGCACGGGGCCAAATACCCACTCTTCACAACCCTCACACTAACACGGGGCCACATACCCATTCTTTACAACCATCGCACTAGCACAGGGCCACATACCCACTCTTCACAACCTGCACACTAGCACGGGGCCACATACCCACTCTTCACAACCCTGACACTAGCACGGGATCACATGCCGACTCTTCACAACCCTCAAACTACCACAGGGCCATATACCCACTCTTCACAACCCTCACACTAGCACGGGGCCACATACCTACTATTCACAGTTCTCGCACTGACACGGGGCCATATACCTATTCTTCACAACCCTCACACTAGCACGGGATCACATACCCACTCTTCACAACCCTCCCACTTACACTTCACAACCCTCCCCACTTTCACAACCTCACACTAGCACGGAGCCACATACCCACTCTTCACAACCCTCCCACAAGCACAGGGCCACAAATCCACTCTTGACAACCCTAACACTAGCACGCGGCCACATACCGACCCATCACAACCCTCACACGACCAGGGAGCCACATACCCACTCTTCACAACACTAACACTAGCACGGAGCCACATACCCACTCTTCAAAAACGTCACACAAGCACAGGGCCACATACCCACTCTTCACAACCCTCCCACTAGCACGGCGCCACACACCCACACTTCACAACGCTCACACTAGCACGGGGCCACATACCCACTCTTCACAACCCTCCCACAGGCACGGGGCCACATACCCACTCTTCACAACCCTCCCACTGACACAGGACAACATACTCACTCTTCACAACCCTCCCACAAGCACAGGGCCACAAATCCACTCTTGACAACCCTAACACTAGCACGCGGCCACATACCGACCCATCACAACCCTCACACGACCAGGGAGCCACATACCCACTCTTCACAACACTAACACTAGCACGGAGCCACATACCCACTCTTCAAAAACGTCACACAAGCACAGGGCCACATACCCACTCTTCACAACCCTCCCACTAGCACGGCGCCACACACCCACACTTCACAACGCTCACACTAGCACGGGGCCACAAACCCACTCTTCACAACCCTCCCACTTGCATGGGGCCACATACCCACTCTTCACAACCCTCGCACTAGCACGGGGCCACATACCCACTCTTCACAACCCTCACACTAGCACGTGGCCACATACTCACTTTTGACAACCCTCAAACTAGCACGGGACCACATACATACTCATCACAACCCTCCCACTTGCACCGGGCCACATACCCACTCTTTACAACCCTCACATTAGCACGGGGCCCCATACCCACTCTTCACAACCCTCCCACTTGCACGGAGCCACATACCCACTCTTCACAACCCTCCCACTGACACGGCGCCACATACCCACTCTTCACAACCCTTAAACTAGCACGGGGCCACATACCCACTCTTCACAACCCTCACACTAGCACAGGGCCTCATACCCACTCCTCACAACTCTTCCACTAGCACGAGACCACCTACCCACTCTTCACAACCCTCCCACTAATAAAGGGCCAGATACTTACTCTTCACAACCCCTAACACAAGAACGTTGTCACATACCCACTCTTCACAACCCTTCAATTAGCACGGAGCTACATACCCACTCTTCACAACCCTCCCAATGACACGGGGCCACATACCCACTCTTCACATCCCCTCACACAAGAACCGGGCCACATACCCACTTTTCACAACCCACACACTAGCACGGGGCCACATACCCACTCTTCACAACCCTCCTACAAGAACGCTGCCACATACCCACTCTTCAAAAACTTCACACAAGCACAGGGCCACATACCCACTCTTCACAACCCTCCCACTAGCACGGGGTCACATACCCACTCTTCACAATTCTCACACTAGCACGGGGCCACATACCCACTCTTCACAACCCTCACACTAGCACGAGGCCACATACCCACTCTTCACAACCCTGACACTAGCACGGGGCCACATACCCACTCTTCACAACCCTCACACTAGCACGGGGCCACATTCCCACTCATCACAACCAACCACTAGCACGGGGCCACATACCCATTCTTCACAACCCTTCCACTGACACAGGGCCACATACCCACTCTTCACAACCGTTACACTTGCACGGGGCCACATACCCACTCTTAACAACACTCTCACTAGCACGGGGCCACAAACCCACTCTTCACAACCCTGACACTAGCACGGGGCCACATACCCACTCTTCACAACCCTCACACTAGCACAGGGCCACATGCCCACTCTTCACAACCCTCTCACTAGCACGTGGCCACAAACCCATTCTTCACAACCCTCCCACTGACACAGGGCCACATTCCCACTCTTCACAACCTTCACACAAGCACGGGGCCATACACCCACTCTTCACAATTCTCGCACTAGCACGGAGCTACATACCCACTCTTTACAACCCTGACACTAGCACAGGGCCACATGCCGACTCTACACAACCCTCACACTACCACTGGGCCACATACCCACTCTTCACAACCCTCACACTAGCACGGGGCCACATACCTACTATTCACAATTCTCCCACTGACACGGGGCCATATACCTATTCTTCACAACCCTTATACTTGCACGGGGCCACATGCCCACTCCTCACAATCCTCCAACTGACACAAACCACATACCCACTCATCACAACCCTCACACTAGCACGGGCCCACATACCCACTCTTCACAACCCTCACACTAGCAAGGGGCCTCATACCCACTTTCCACAATCCTCGCAATGAAACGAGGCCACATACCCACTCGTCACAAACCTCCAACTAGCGCGGGGCCACATACCCACTCATTACAACCCTCCCACTGACACGGGGCAACATACCTACTCTTCACAACCCTCACACAAGCACGGGGCCACATACCCACTCTTCACAACCCTCCCACCAGCACGGGGCCACATACCCACTCTTCACATCCTTCCCACAAGCACGGGGCCACATTCCAACTTCTGGCAACCCTCCCACTAGCACGGGGACACATACCCACTATTCACAACCTCACACTAGCACGGGTCCACATACCCACTCTTCACAACCCTCCCACAAGCACAGAGCCACATACCCACTCTTCACAACCCTGACACTAGCACGGGGCCACATACCCACTCTTCACAACACTCTCACTAGCACGGGGCCACATACCCACTCTTCACAACCGTCCCACTGATACAGGGCCACATTCCCACTCTTCACAACCTTCACACAAGCACGGGGCCACATACCCACTCTTCACAGCCCTCCCACTAGCACGCGGCCACATACCCACACTTCACAACCCTCACACTTGCACGGGGCCACATACCCACTCTTCACAACCCTCCCACAAGCACGGGGCCACATACCCACTCTTCACAATCCTCACACTAGCACGGGGCCACATACCCACTTTTCATAACCCTGACACTAGCACGGGGCCACATGCCGACTCTTCACAACCCTCACTCGACCACGGGGCCACATACCCACTCTTCACAACCCTCCCACTAGCACGCGGCCACATACCCACACTTCACAACCCTCACACTTGCACGGGGCCACATACCCACTCTTCACAACCCTCCCACAAGCACGGGGCCACATACCCACTCTTCACAATCCTCACACTAGCACGGGGCCACATACCCACTTTTCAAAACCCTGACACTAGCACGGGGCCACATGCCGACTCTTCACAACCCTCACACTAGCACGGGGCCACATACCTACTATTCACAATTCTCGCACTGACACGGGGCCATATACCTATTCTTCACAACCCTTACACTTGCACGGGGCCACATGCCCACTCCTCACAATCCTCCAACTAACACGGGGCCGCATACCCAGTCTTCACAACCCTGACACTAGCACGGGGCCACAAACCCACTCTTCACAACCCTCCCACTGACACAGGGCCACATACCCACTCTTCACAACCCTCACACTAGCACGGGACCACATACTCACTCTTCACAACCCTCACACAAGCAAGGGGCCTCATTCCCACTTTCCACAACCCTCGCAATGACACGAGGCCACATACCCACTCTTCACAACCCTCCAACTAGCGCGGGGCCACATACCCACTCATTAGAACCCTCCCACTGACACGGGGCAACATACCTACTCTTCACAACCCTCACACAAGCACGGGGCCACATACCCACTCTTCCCAACCCTCCCACCAGCACGGGGCAACATACCCACTCTTCACAACCTTTCCACAAGCACGGGGCCACATACCCACTTCTGACAACCCTCCCACTAGCACGGGGACACATACCCACTATTCACAACCTCACACTAGCACGGGGCCACATACTCACTCTTCACAACCCTCCCACAAGCACAGGGCCACATACCCACTCATTAGAACCCTCCCACTGACACGGGGCAACATACCTACTCTTCACAACCCTGACACTAGCACGGGGTCCATACCCACTCTTAACAACCCTCACTCTAGCAGAGGGCCACATACCGACATTTCACAACCCTTTCACTAGAACGGGGCCACATACCACTCTTCACAACCCTCCAACTAGCACGGGCCACATACTCACTCATTACAACCCTCCTACTGACACGGGGGAACATACCTACTATTCACAACCCTCACACAAGCACGGGGCCACATACCCACTCATTGCAACCCTCCCACTGACACGGTGCCACATACCCACCGTTTAGAACCCTCCAACAAGCACGGGGCCACATACCAACTCATTACAACCCTCCCACTGAAATGGTGCCACATACCCACTCTTCACAACCTTCATACTAGCACAGGGCCACATACCCACTCTACACAAACCTCCCACTAGCACGGGGCCACATACCCACTCTTCAAAACCCTGACACTAGCTCGGGGCCACAAACCCACTCTTCACAACCCTCCCAATGACACGGAGTCACATGCCCACTATTCACAACCCTCCCAATGACAAGGGGCTATATACCCACTCTTCTCAACCATCCCTCTGACACGGGACCACATACCCACTCTTCACAACGCTACCACTAGCACGGGGCCACATACCCACTCTTCAAAACCCTGAAACTAGCACGAGGCTACATACCCACACTTCACAACCCTTCCATTAGCACGGAGCCTCATACCCACTCTTCACAACCCTCCCACTAGCACGGGGCCACATACCCACTCTTCGCATCCTTAACACAAGCACGGGGCCAAATACCCACTCTTCACAACCCTCCCACTAGCACGGGCCCACATACCCACTCTTCACAACCTTCACACTAGCACAGGGCCACATACCCAACCTTCTCAACCCTCCTACAGTCAGGGGGCCACATACCTACTCTTCACAACACCGAGAATAGCACGGGGCCACATACCCACTCTTCACAACCCTGACACTAGCACGGGGCCACATACCCACTCTTCACAACCTTCACACTAGCACGGGGCCACATACCCACTCTTCACAACCCTCACACTAGCACGGGGCCACATACCTACTATTCACAATTCTCGCAGTGACACGGGGCCATACACCTATTTTTCACAACCCTTACATTTGCACTGGGCCACATACCCACTCTTCACAATCATCCAACTAACACGGGGGCCGCATACCCACTCTTCACAACCCTGACACTAGCACGGGGCCACATCCCCACTCTTCACAACCCTCCCACTGACACGGGGCCACATACCCACTCTTCACAACCCTCAAACTAGCACGGGACCACATACCCACTCTTCACAACCCTTACACTAGCACGGGGCCACATACCCACTCTTCACAACCCTCACACTAGCACAGGGCCTCATACCCACTCTTCACAACTCTTCCACTAGCACGGGACCACATACGCACTCTTCACAACCCTCACACTAGCACTGTGCCTCATACCCACTCTTCACAACTTTTCCATTAGCACGGGACCACATACGCACTCTTCACAACCCTCCCACTGATACAGGGCCACATACCCACTCTTCACAACCCCTCACACAAGAACGGGGTCACATACCCACTCTTCACAACCCTTCCATTAGCACGGAGCTACATACCCACTCTTCACTACCCTCCCGCTGATACGGGGCCACATACCCACTCTTCACAACCCTGACACTAGCACGGGGGCAAAAATCCCACTCTTCACAACCCTCCCACTGACACGGGGCCACATACCCACTCCTCACAACCCCCAAACTTGCACGGGGCCACATATCCACTCTTCACACCCCTCACACTAGCACAGGGCCACGTACCCACTCTTCACAACCCTTCCACCAAAACGTGGCCACATACCAACTCTTCACAACCCTCCTACTGACAAGGGGCCACATACTCACTCTTCAGAACCCTCCCACTTGCACGAGGACACATACACCTCTTTACAACCCTCACACTTCCACGGGGCCATATACCCACTCTTCACAACCCTGACACTACCACGGGGCCACATACCCCACTCTTCACAACCATCCCACTAACACGGCGCCACATACCCACTCTTCACAACCCTTACACTACCACGGGGCCACATACCCACTCTTCACAACCCTCACACTAGCACGGAGATACATACCCACTCTTCACAACCCTCACACTAGCACAGGGCCTCATACCCACTCTTCACAACCCTTCCATTAGCACGGAGCTACATACCCACTCTTCACAACCCTCCCACTGACACGAGGCCACATACCGACTCTTCACAACCCTCCCAATGACACGGGGCCACATACCCACTCTTCCCAACCCCTCACACAAGAACGGGGCCACATACCCACTCTTCACAACCCGCACACTAGCACGGGGCCACATACCCACTCATCACAACCCTGTCACTGGCACGGTCCACATACCCACTCTTCACAACCCTCCTACTAGCACGGGGCCACATACCCACTCTTCAAAAACTTTACACAAGCACAGGGCCACATACCCACTCTTCACAACATTCACACTAGCATGGGGCCACATACCCACTCTTCACAGCCCACACACTAGCACGGGGCCACATACGCACTCAATACAACCCTCCCACTGACACGCGGCCACATACCCACTCTTTACAACCCTCGCTCTAGCACGAGGCCACATACCCACTCTTCACAACCCTGACACTAGCACGGGGTCACATACCCGCTCTTAACAACCATCACACTAGCACGGGACCACATACCCACTCTTCACAACCCTCTCACTAGCACGGGGCCACATACCCACTCTTCACAACCCTCCCACTGACACGGGGCTACATCCCCACTCTTCACAACCCTGACACTAGCACGGGTCCATATGCCCACTCTTCACAACCCTCCCACTTGCACGGGGCCACATACCCACTCTTCACGACCATCACACTAGCACGGGGCAACATACCCACTCTTCCCACCCCTTAAACTAGCACAGGGCCATATACCCACTCTTCACAACCCTCCCACTGACACGGCGCCACATACATACTATTCACAATCCTGACACAAGCACACGGCCACATTCCCACTCTTCACAACCCTCACACTAGCACGGGGCCACATACCCTCTCTTCACAACTTCACACTAGCACGGGGCCACATACCCACTCTTCACAACCCTCCCACAAGCAAAGGGCAACATACCCACTCTTCACAACCCTGACATTAGCACGGGCCACATACCGACTCTTCACAACCCTCACACTACTAGGGAGCCACATACCCACTCTTCTCAATCATCACACTGGCACGGGGCCACATACCTACTATTTACAATCCTCGCACTGACACGGGGCCAAATACCTACTCTTCACAACCCTGACACTAGCACGGGGCCACATACCCACTCTTAACAACCCTCACTCTAGCAGAGGGCCACATACCGACATTTCACAACCCTTTCACTAGAACGGGGCCACATACCACTCTTCACAACCCTCCAACTAGCACGGGGCCACATACCCACTCATTACAACCCTCCCACTGACACGGGGAAACATACCTACTCTTCACAACCCTCACACAAGCACGGGGCCACATACCCACTCATTGCAACCCTCCCACTGATATGGTGCCACATACCCACTATTCACAATCTTCATACTAGCACAGGGCCACATACCCACTCTACACAAACCTCCCACTAGCACGGGGCCACATACCCACTCTTCAAAACCCTGAAACTAGCACGGGGCCACATACCCACTCTTCACAACCCTGATACTAGCACGAGGCTACATACCCACACTTCACATCCCTTCCATTAGCACGGAGCCTCATACCCACTCTTCACAACACTCTCACTAGCACGGGGCCACATACCCACTCTTCACAACCGTCCCACTGATACAGGGCCACATTCCCACTCTTCACAACCTTCACACAAGCACGGGGCCACATACCCACTCTTCACAGCCCTCCCACTAGCACGCGGCCACATACCCACACTTCACAACCCTCACACTTGCACGGGGCCACATACCCACTCTTCACAACCCTCCCACAAGCACGGGGCCACATACCCACTCTTCACAATCCTCACACTAGCACGGGGCCACATACCCACTTTTCATAACCCTGACACTAGCACGGGGCCACATGCCGACTCTTCACAACCCTCACTCGACCACGGGGCCACATACCCACTCTTCACAACCCTCCCACTAGCACGCGGCCACATACCCACACTTCACAACCCTCACACTTGCACGGGGCCACATACCCACTCTTCACAACCCTCCCACAAGCACGGGGCCACATACCCACTCTTCACAATCCTCACACTAGCACGGGGCCACATACCCACTTTTCAAAACCCTGACACTAGCACGGGGCCACATGCCGACTCTTCACAACCCTCACACTAGCACGGGGCCACATACCTACTATTCACAATTCTCGCACTGACACGGGGCCATATACCTATTCTTCACAACCCTTACACTTGCACGGGGCCACATGCCCACTCCTCACAATCCTCCAACTAACACGGGGCCGCATACCCAGTCTTCACAACCCTGACACTAGCACGGGGCCACAAACCCACTCTTCACAACCCTCCCACTGACACAGGGCCACATACCCACTCTTCACAACCCTCACACTAGCACGGGACCACATACTCACTCTTCACAACCCTCACACAAGCAAGGGGCCTCATTCCCACTTTCCACAACCCTCGCAATGACACGAGGCCACATACCCACTCTTCACAACCCTCCAACTAGCGCGGGGCCACATACATACTCATTAGAACCCTCCCACTGACACGGGGCAACATACCTACTCTTCACAGCCCTCACACAAGCACGGGGCCACATACCCACTCTTCCCAACCCTCCCACCAGCACGGGGCAACATACCCACTCTTCACAACCTTTCCACAAGCACGGGGCCACATACCCACTTCTGACAACCCTCCCACTAGCACGGGGACACATACCCACTATTCACAACCTCACACTAGCACGGGGCCACATACTCACTCTTCACAACCCTCCCACAAGCACAGGGCCACATACCCACTCATTAGAACCCTCCCACTGACACGGGGCAACATACCTACTCTTCACAACCCTGACACTAGCACGGGGTCCATACCCACTCTTAACAACCCTCACTCTAGCAGAGGGCCACATACCGACATTTCACAACCCTTTCACTAGAACGGGGCCACATACCACTCTTCACAACCCTCCAACTAGCACGGGCCACATACTCACTCATTACAACCCTCCTACTGACACGGGGGAACATACCTACTATTCACAACCCTCACACAAGCACGTGGCCACATACCCACTCATTGCAACCCTCCCACTGACACGGTGCCACATACCCACCGTTTAGAACCCTCCAACAAGCACGGGGCCACATACCAACTCATTACAACCCTCCCACTGAAATGGTGCCACATACCCACTCTTCACAACCTTCATACTAGCACAGGGCCATATACCCACTCTACACAAACCTCCCACTAGCACGGGGCCACATACCCACTCTTCAAAACCCTGACACTAGCTCGGGGCCACAAACCCACTCTTCACAACCCTCCCAATGACACGGAGTCACATGCCCACTATTCACAACCCTCCCAATGACAAGGGGCTATATACCCACTCTTCTCAACCATCCCTCTGACACGGGACCACATACCCACTCTTCACAACGCTACCACTAGCACGGGGCCACATACCCACTCTTCAAAACCCTGAAACTAGCACGAGGCTACATACCCACACTTCACAACCCTTCCATTAGCACGGAGCCTCATACCCACTCTTCACAACCCTCCCACTAGCACGGGGCCACATACCCACTCTTCGCATCCTTAACACAAGCACGGGGCCAAATACCCACTCTTCACAACCCTCCCACTAGCACGGGGCCACATACCCACTCTTCACAACCTTCACACTAGCACAGGGCCACATACCCAACCTTCTCAACCCTCCTACAGTCAGGGGGCCACATACCTACTCTTCACAACACCGAGAATAGCACGGGGCCACATACCCACTCTTCACAACCCTGACACTAGCACGGGGCCACATACCCACTCTTCACAACCTTCACACTAGCACGGGGCCACATACCCACTCTTCACAACCCTCACACTAGCACGGGGCCACATACCTACTATTCACAATTCTCGCAGTGACACGGGGCCATACACCTATTTTTCACAACCCTTACATTTGCACTGGGCCACATACCCACTCTTCACAATCATCCAACTAACACGGGGGCCGCATACCCACTCTTCACAACCCTGACACTAGCACGGGGCCACATCCCCACTCTTCACAACCCTCCCACTGACACGGGGCCACATACCCACTCTTCACAACCCTCAAACTAGCACGGGACCACATACCCACTCTTCACAACCCTTACACTAGCACGGGGCCACATACCCACTCTTCACAACCCTCACACTAGCACAGGGCCTCATACCCACTCTTCACAACTCTTCCACTAGCACGGGACCACATACGCACTCTTCACAACCCTCACACTAGCACTGTGCCTCATACCCACTCTTCACAACTTTTCCATTAGCACGGGACCACATACGCACTCTTCAGAACCCTCCCACTGATACAGGGCCACATACCCACTCTTCACAACCCCTCACACAAGAACGGGGTCACATACCCACTCTTCACAACCCTTCCATTAGCACGGAGCTACATACCCACTCTTCACTACCCTCCCGCTGATACGGGGCCACATACCCACTCTTCACAACCCTGACACTAGCACGGGGGCAAAAAACCCACTCTTCACAACCCTCCCACTGACACGGGGCCACATACCCACTCCTCACAACCCCCAAACTTGCACGGGGCCACATATCCACTCTTCACACCCCTCACACTAGCACAGGGCCACGTACCCACTCTTCACAACCCTTCCACCAAAACGTGGCCACATACCAACTCTTCACAACCCTCCTACTGACAAGGGGCCACATACCCACTCTTCACAACCTTGACACTAGCACGGGGACACATACTCACTCTTCAGAACCCTCCCACTTGCACGAGGACACATACACCTCTTTACAACCCTCACACTTCCACGGGGCCATATACCCACTCTTCACAACCCTGACACTACCACGGGGCCACATACCCCACTCTTCACAACCATCCCACTAACACGGCGCCACATACCCACTCTTCACAACCCTTACACTACCACGGGGCCACATACCCACTCTTCACAACCCTTACACTAGCACGGAGATACATACCCACTCTTCACAACCCTCACACTAGCACAGGGCCTCATACCCACTCTTCACAACCCTTCCATTAGCACGGAGCTACATACCCACTCTTCACAACCCTCCCACTGACACGAGGCCACATACCGACTCTTCACAACCCTCCCAATGACACGGGGCCACATACCCACTCTTCACAACCCCTCACACAAGAACGGGGCCACATACCCACTCTTCACAACCCGCACACTAGCACGGGGCCACATACCCACTCATCACAACCCTGTCACTGGCACGGGCCACATACCCACTCTTCACAACCCTCCTACTAGCACGGGGCCACATACCCACTCTTCAAAAACTTTACACAAGCACAGGGCCACATACCCACTCTTCACAACATTCACACTAGCATGGGGCCACATACCCACTCTTCACAGCCCACACACTAGCACGGGGCCACATACGCACTCAATACAACCCTCCCACTGACACGCGGCCACATACCCACTCTTTACAACCCTCGCTCTAGCACGAGGCCACATACCCACTCTTCACAACCCTGACACTAGCACGGGGTCACATACCCGCTCTTAACAACCATCACACTAGCACGGGACCACATACCCACTCTTCACAACCCTCTCACTGGCACGGGGCCACATACCCACTCTTCACAACCATCCCACTGACACGGGGCTACATCCCCACTCTTCACAACCCTGACACTAGCACGGGTCCATATGCCCACTCTTCACAACCCTCCCACTTGCACGGGGCCACATACCCACTCTTCACGACCATCACACTAGCACGGGGCAACATACCCACTCTTCCCACCCCTTAAACTAGCACAGGGCCATATACCCACTCTTCACAACCCTCCCACTGACACGGCGCCACATACATACTATTCACAATCCTGACACAAGCACACGGCCACATTCCCACTCTTCACAACCCTCACACTAGCACGGGGCCACATACCCTCTCTTCACAACTTCACACTAGCACGGGGCCACATACCCACTCTTCACAACCCTCCCACAAGCAAAGGGCAACATACCCACTCTTCACAACCCTGACATTAGCACGGGCCACATACCGACTCTTCACAACCCTCACACTACTAGGGAGCCACATACCCACTCTTCTCAATCATCACACTAGCACGGGGCCACATACCTACTATTTACAATCCTCGCACTGACACGGGGCCAAATACCTACTCTTCACAACCCTGACACTAGCACGGGGCCACATACCCACTCTTAACAACCCTCACTCTAGCAGAGGGCCACATACCGACATTTCACAACCCTTTCACTAGAACGGGGCCACATACCACTCTTCACAACCCTCCAACTAGCACGGGGCCACATACCCACTCATTACAACCCTCCCACTGACACGGGGAAACAAACCTACTCTTCACAACCCTCACACAAGCACGGGGCCACATACCCACTCATTGCAACCCTCCCACTGATATGGTCCCACATACCCACTATTCACAATCTTCATACTAGCACAGGGCCACATACCCACTCTACACAAACCTCCCACTAGCACGGGGCCACATACCCACTCTTCAAAACCCTGAAACTAGCACGGGGCCACATACCCACTCTTCACAACCCTGATACTAGCACGAGGCTACATACCCACACTTCACATCCCTTCCATTAGCACGGAGCCTCATACCCACTCTTCACAACCCTCACACTAGCACGGAGATACATACCCACTCTTCACAACCCTCACACTAGCACAGGGCCTCATACCCACTCTTCACAACCCTTCCATTAGTACGGAGCTACATACCCACTCTTCACAACCCTCCCACTGACACGAGGCCACATACCGACTCTTCACAACCCTCCCAATGATACGGGGCCACATACCCACTCTTCACAACCCCTCACACAAGAACGGGGCCACATACCCACTCTTCACAACCCGCACACTAGCACGGGGCCACATACCCACTCATCACAACCCTGTCACTGGCACGGGCCACATACCCACTCTTCACAACCCTCCTACTAGCACGGGGCCACATACCCACTCTTCAAAAACTTTACACAAGCACAGGGCCACATACCCACTCTTCACAACATTCACACTAGCATGGGGCCACATACCCACTCTTCACAGCCCACACACTAGCACGGGGCCACATACGCACTCAATACAACCCTCCCACTGACACGCGGCCACATACCCACTCTTTACAACCCTCGCTCTAGCACGAGGCCACATACCCACTCTTCACAACCCTGACACTAGCACGGGGCCACATACCCGCTCTTAACAACCATCACACTAGCACGGGACCACATACCCACTCTTCACAACCCTCTCACTAGCACGGGGCCACATACCCACTCTTCACAACCCTCCCACTGACACGGGGCTACATCCCCACTCTTCTCAACCCTGACACTAGCACGGGTCCATATGCCCGCTCTTCAAAACCCTCCCACTTGCACGGGGCCACATACCCACTCTTCACGACCATCACACTAGCACGGGGCAACATACCTACTCTTCCCACCCCTTAAACTAGCACAGGGCCATATACCCACTCTTCACAACCCTCCCACTGACACGGCGCCACATACATACTATTCACAATCCTGACACAAGCACACGGCCACATTCCCACTCTTCACAACCCTCACACTAGCACGGGGCCACATACCCTCTCTTCACAACTTCACACTAGCACGGGGCCACATACCCACTCTTCAAAACCCTGAAACTAGCACGGGGCCACATACCCACTCTTCACAACCCTGATACTAGCACGAGGCTACATACCCACACTTCACATCCCTTCCATTAGCACGGAGCCTCATACCCACTCTTCACAACCCTCCCACTAACACGGGGCCACATACCCACTTTTCACAACCCTCACACTAGCACAGGGCCACATACCCAACCTTCACAACCCTCCCACAGGCAGGGGGCCACATACCCACTCTTCACAACCCTGAGAATAGCACGGGGCCACATACCCACTCTTCACAACCCTGACACTAGCACGGGGCCACATACCCACTCTTCACAACCTTCACACTAGCACGGGGCCACATACCCACTCTTCACAACCCTCACTCTAGCACGGGGCCACATACCCACTTTTCACAACCCTAACACTAGCATGGGGCCACATCCCCACTCTTCACAACCCTCCCACTGACCTGGGGCCACATACCCACTCTCCACAACCCTCCCACTGACACGGCGCCACATACCCACTCTTCACAACCCTTAAACTAGCACGGGGCCACATACCCACTCTTCACAACCCTTCCATTAGCACGGAGCTACATACCCACTCTCCACAACACTCCCACTGACACGGTGCCATACACCGACTCTTCACAACCCTCCCAATGACACGGGGCCACATACCCACTCTTCACATCCCCTCACACAAGAACCGGGCCACATACCCACTTTTCACAACCCGCACACTAGCACGGGGTCACATACCCACTCTTCACAACTCTCACACTAGCAAGGGGCCACATACCCACTCTTCACAACCCTCACACTTGCACGAGGCCACATACCCACTCTTCACAACCCTGACACTAGCACGGGGCCACATACCCACTCTTCACAACCCTCACACTAGCACGGGGCCACATACCCACTCATCACAACCAACCACTAGCACGGGGCCACATACCCATTCTTCACAACCCTTCCACTGACACAGGGCCACATACCCACTCTTCACAACCGTTACACTTGAACGGGGCCACATACCCACTCTTAACAACACTCTCACTAGCACGGGGCCACATACCCACTCTTCACAACCCTGACACTAGCACGGGGCCACATACCCACTCTTCACAACCCTCACACTAGCACAGGGCCACATACCCACTCTTCACAACCCTCTCACTAGCACGTGGCCACAAACCCATTCTTCACAACCCTCCCACTGACACAGGGCCACATTCCCACTCTTCACAACCTTCACACAAGCACGGGGCCATACACCCACTCTTCACAATTCTCACACTAGCACGGGGCTACATACCCAATCTTTACAACCCTGACACTAGCACAGGGCCACATGCCGACTCTTCACAACCCTCACACTACCACTGGGCCACATACCCACTCTTCACAACCCTCACACTAGCACGGGGCCACATACCTACTATTCACAATTCTCCCACTGACACGGGGCCATATACCTATTCTTCACAACCCTTATACTTGCACGGGGCCACATGCCCTCTCCTCACAATCCTCCAACTAACACGGGGCCGCATACCCAGTCTTCACAACCCTGACACTAGCACGGGGCCACATACCCACTCTTCACAACCCTCCCACTGATACAAACCACATACCCACTCTTCACAACCCTCACACTAGCACGGGACCACATACCCACTCTTCACAACCCTCACACTAGCAAGGGGCCTCATACCCACTTTCCACAATCCTCGCAATGATACGAGGCCACATACCCACTCTTCACAAACCTCCAACTGGCGCGGGGCCACATACCCACTCATTACAACCCTCCCACTGACACGGGGCAACATACCTACTCTTCACAACCCTCACACAAGCACGGGGTCACATACCCACTCTTCACAACCCTCCCACCAGCACGGGGCCACATACCCACTCTTCACAACCCTGAGAATAGCACGGGGCCACATACCCACTCTTCACAACCCTGACACTAGCACGGGGCCACATACCCACTCTTCACAACCTTCACACTAGCACGGGGCCACATACCCAATCTTCACAACCCTCACTCTAGCATGGGGCCACATACCCACTTTTCACAACTCTGACACTAGCATGGGGCCACATCCCCACTCTTCACAACCGTCCCACTGACCCGGGGCCACATACCCACTCTTCACAACCCTCCCACAGGCATCGGGCTACATACCCACTCTTCACAACCCTCACACAAGCAAGGGGCCTCATATCCACTCCTCACAACCCTCGCAATGACACGAGGCCACATACCCACTCTTCACAACCCTCCAACTAGCGCGGGGCCACATACCCACTCATTACAACCCTCCCACTGACACGGGGCAACATACCTACTCTTCACAACCATCACACAAGCACGGGGCCACATGCCCCCTCTAACAACCCGCCCACAAGCACAGGGCCACATACCCACTCTTCACAACCTTCCCACAAGCACGGGGCCACATACCCACTTCTGACAACCCTCCCACTAGCACGGGGCCACATACCCACTTTTCACAACCTCACACTAGCACGGAGCCACATACCCACTCTTCACAACTCTCCCACAAGCACAGGGCCAAACCCACTCTTGACAACCCTAACACTAGCACGGGGCCACATACCGACTCATCACAACCCTCACACGACCAGGGAGCAACATACCCACTCTTCACAACACTAACACTAGCACGGAGCCACATACCCACTCTTCAAAAAGTCACACAAGCACAGGGCCACATACCCACTCTTCACAACCCTCCCACTAGCACGGCGCCACACACCCACACTTCACAACGCTCACACTAGCACGGGGCCACATACCCACTCTTCACAACCCTCCCACAGGCACGGGGCCACATACCCACTCTTCACAACCCTCCCACTAGCACGAGGCCACGTACCCACTCTTCACAACCCTCACACTAGCATGGAGTCACATACCCACTCTTCACACCCCTCCCACTGACACAGGACAACATACTCACTCTTCACATCCCTACCAGTAGCACGAGGCCACAAACCCACTCTTCACAACCCTCCCACTTGCATGGGGCCACATACCCACTCTTCACAACCCTCACACTAGCACGGGGCCATATACCCGCTCTTCACAACCCTCACACTAGCACGTGGCCACATACTCACTTTTGACAACCCTCCAACTAGCACGGGACCACATACCCACTCATCACAACCCTCCCACTTGCACCGGGCCACATACCCACTCTTTACAACCCTCACACTAGCACGGGGCCCCATACCCACTCTTCACTACCCTCCCACTTGCACGGAGCCCAATACCCACTCTTCACAACCCTCCCACTGACACGGCGCCACATACCCACTCTTCACAACCCTTAAACTAGCACGGGGCCACATACCCACTCTTCACAACCCTCACACTAGCACAGGGCCTCATACCCACTCCTCACAACTCTTCCACTAGCACGAGACCACATACCCACTCTTCACAACCCTCTCACTAATACAGGGCCAAATACTTACTCTTCACAACCCCTAAGACAAGAACGTTGTCACATACCCACTCTTCACAACCCTTCCATTAGCACGGAGCTGCATACCCACTCTTCACAACACTCCCACTGACACGGTGCCATACAACGACTCTTCACAACCCTCCCAATGACACGGGGCCACATACCCACTCTTCACATCCCCTCACACAAGAACCGGGCCACATACCCACTTTTCACAACCCGCACACTAGCACGGGGCCACATACCCACTCTTCACAACCCTCCTACAAGAACGCTGCCACATACCCACTCTTCAAAAACTTCACACAAGCACAGGGCCACATACCCACTCTTCACAACCCTCCCACTAGCACGGGGTCACATACCCACTCTTCACAACTCTCACACTAGCACGGGGCCACATACCCACTCTTCACAACCCTCACACTAGCACGAGGCCACATACCCACTCTTCACAACCCTGACACTAGCACGGGGCCACATACCCACTCTTCACAATCCTCACACTAGCACGGGGCCACATACCCACTCATCACAACCAACCACTAGCACGGGGCCACATACCCATTCTTCACAACCCTTCCACTGACACAGGGCCACATACCCACTCTTCACAACCGTTACACTTGCACGGGGCCACATACCCACTCTTAACAACACTCTCACTAGCACGGGGCCACATACCCACTCTTCACAACCCTGACACTAGCACAGGGCCACATACCCACTCTGCACAACCCTCTCACTAGCACGTGGCCACAAACCCATTCTTCACAACCCTCCCACTGACACAGGGCCACATTCCCACTCTTCACAACCTTCACACAAGCACGGGGCCATACACCCACTCTTCACAATTCTCACACTAGCACGGGGCTACATACCCACTCTTTACAACCCTGACACTAGCACAGGGCCACATGCCGACTCTTCACAACCCTCACACTACCACTGGGCCACATTCCCACTCTTCACAACCCTCACACTAGCACGGGGCCACATACCTACTATTCACAATTCTCCCACTGACACGGGGCCATATACCTATTCTTCACAACCCTTATACTTGCACGGGGCCACATGCCCACTCCTCACAATCCTCCAACTAACACGGGGCCGCATACCCAGTCTTCACAACCCTGACACTAGCACGGGGCCACATACCCAGTCTTCACAACCCTGACACTAGCACGGGGCCACATACCCACTCTTCACAACCCTCCCACTGATACAAACCACATACCCACTCTTCACAACCCTCACACTAGCACGGGACCACATACCCACTCTTCACAACCCTCACACTAGCAAGGGGCCTCATACCCACTTTCCACAATCCTCGCAATGACACGAGGCCACATATCCACTCTTCACAAACCTCCAACTAGCGCGGGGCCACGTACCCACTCATTACAACCCTCCCACTGACACGGGGCAACATACCTACTCTTCACAACCCTCACACAAGCACGGGGCCACATACCCACTCTTCACAACCCTCCCACCAGCACGGGGCCACATACCCACTCTTCACAACCTTCCCACAAGCACGGGGCCACATTCCAACTTCTGGCAACCCTCCCACTAGCACGGGGACACATACCCACTATTCACAACCTCACACTAGCACGGGTCCACATACCCACTCTTCACAACCCTCCCACAAGCACAGGGCCACATACCCACTCTTCACAACCCTGACACTAGCACGGGGCCAAATACCCACTCTTCACAACACTCTCACTAGCACGGGGCCACATACCCACTCTTCACAACCGTCGCACTGACACAGGGCCACATTCCCACTCTTCACAACCTTCACACAAGCACGGGGCCACATGCCGACTCTTCACAACCCTCACTCGACCACGGGGCCACATACCCACTCTTCACAACCCTCCCACAAGCACGGGGCCACATACCCACTCTTCACAATCCTCACACTAGCACGGGGCCACATACCCACTTTTCAAAACCCTGACACTAGCACGGGGCCACATGCCGACTCTTCACAACCCTCACACTAGCACGGGGCCACATACCTACTATTCACAATTCTCGCACTGACACGGGGCCATATACCTAATCTTCACAACCCTTACACTTGCACGGGGCCACATGCCCACTCCTCACAATCCTCCAACTAACACGGGGCCGCATACCCAGTCTTCACAACCCTGACACTAGCACGGGGCCACATACCCACTCTTCACAACCCTGACACTAGCACGGGGCCACATACCCACTCTTCACAACCCTCCCACTGACACAGGGCCACATTCCCACTCTTCACAACCCTCACACTAGCACGGGACCACATACCCAATCTTCACAACCCTCACACTAGCAGGGGGCCTCATACCCACTTTCCACAACCCTCGCAATGACACGAGGCCACATACCCACTCTTCACAACCCTCCAACTAGCGCGGGGCCACATACCTACTCATTAGAACCCTCCCACTGACACGGGGCAACATACCTACTCTTCACAACCCTCACACAAGCACGGGGCCACATACCCACTCTTCACAACCCTCCCACCAGCACGGGGCAACATACCCACTCTTCACAACCTTTCCACAAGCACGGGGCCACATACCCACTTCTGACACTCCTCCCACTAGCACGGGGACACATACCCACTATTCACAACCTCACACTAGCACGGGGCCACATACTCACTCTTCACAACCGTCCCACAAGCACAGGGCCACATACCCACTCTTCACAACCCTGCCACTAGCACGGGGCCACATACCCACTCTTCACAACACTCTCACTAGCACGGGGCCACATACCCACTCTTCACAACCCTCCCACAGACACAGGGCCACATTCCCAATCTTCACAACCTTCACAAAAGCACAGGGCCACACACCCACTCTTTACAACCCTCCCACTAGCACGCGGCCACATACCCACACTTCACAACCCTCACACTAGCACAGGGCCACATACCCACTCTTCACAACCCTCCCACAAGCACGGGGCCACATACCCTCTCTTCACATTCCTCACACTAGCACGGGGCCACATTCCCACTCTTCACAACCCTGACACTAGCACGGGGCCACATGCCGACTCTTCACAACCCTCACACTACCACGGGGCCACATACAAACTCTTCACAACCCTCACACTAGCACGGGGCCACATACCTACTATTCACAATTCTCGCACTGACACGGGGCCATATACCTATTCTTCACAACCCTCACACTTGCACGGGGCCAGATGCCCACTCCTCACAATCCTCCAACTAACACGGGGCCGCATACCCACTCTTCACAACCCTGACACTAGCACAGGCCACATACCGACTCTTCACAACCCTCACACTACTATGGAGCCACATACCCACTCTTTTCAATCCTCACACTAGCACGGGGCCAAATACCTACTATTCACAATCCTCACTCTAGCAGAGGGCCACATACAGACATTTCACAACCCTTTCACTAGAACGGGGCCACATACCACTCTTCACAACCCTCCAACTAGCACGGGGCCACATACCCACTCATTACAACCCTCCTACTGACACGGGGGAACATACCTACTCTTCCCAACCCTCACACAAGCACGGGGCCACATACCCACTGTTCAGAACACTCCAACTAGCACGGGGCCACATTCCAACTCATTACAACCCTCCCACTGAAATGGTGCCACATACCCACTCTTCACAACCTTCACACTAGCACAGGGCCACATACCCACTCTACACAGCCTCCCACTAGAACGGGGCCACATACCCACTCTTCAAAACCCTGACACTAGCTCGGGGCCACAAACCCACTCTTCACAACCCTCCCAGTGACACGGAGTCACATGCCCACTATTCACAACCCTCCCAATGACAAGGGGCTTTATACCCACTCTTCTCAACCATCCCTCTGACACGGAACCACATACCCGCTCTTCACAACGCTACCACTAGCACGGGGCCACATACCAACTCTTCACAACCCCCACAATAGCACAGGGCCACATACCCAACCTTCTCAACCCTCCCACAGGCATGGGGCCACATACCTACTCTTCACAACCCTGAGAATGGCACGGGGCCACATACCCACTCTTCACAACCCTGACACTAGCACGGGGCCACATACCCACTCTTCACAACCCTCCAACAAGCACGGGGCCACATACCCTCTCTTCACAATCCTCACACTAGCACGGGGCCACATACCCACTCTTCACAACTCTGACACTAGCACAGGGCCACATACCCACTCTTCACAACCCTCCCACAAGCACGGGGCCACATACCCACTCTTCACAACCCTCACACTAGCACGGGACCACATACCCACTCTTCACAACCCTCACACTAGCAAGGGGCCTCATACCCACTTTCCACAACCCTCGCAATGACACGAGGCCACATACCCACTCTTCACAACCCTCCAACTAGCGCGGGGCCACATACCCACTCATTACAACCCTCCCACTGAAATGGGGCAACATACCTACTCTTCACAACCCTCACACAAGCACAGGGCCACATACCCACTCTTCACAACCCTCCCACCAGCACGGGGCCACATACCCACTCTTCACAACCTTCCCACAAGCACGGGGCCACATACCCACTTCTGACAACCCTCCCACTAGCACGGGGACACATACCCACTCTTCACAACCCTGACACTAGCACGGAGCCACATACCCACTCTTCACAACACTCTCACTAGCACGGGGCCACATACCCACTCTTCACAACCGTCCCACTGACACAGGGCCACATTCCCACTCTTCACAACCTTCACAAAAGCACGGGGCCACATACCCACTCTTCACAACCCTTCCACTGGCGCACGGCCACATACCCACACTTCACAACCCTCAAACTAGCACGGGTCCACATACCCACTCTTCACAACCCTCCCACAAGCACAGGGCCACATACCCACTCTTCACAACCCTGACACTAGCACGGGGCCAAATACCCACTCTTCACAACACTCTCACTAGCACGGGGCCACATATCCACTCTTCACAACCGTCGCACTGACACAGTGCCACATTCCCACTCTTCACAACCTTCACACAAGCACGGGGCCACATGCCGACTCTTCACAACCCTCACTCGACCACGGGGCCACATACCCACTCTTCACAACCCTCCCACAAGCACGGGGCCACATACCCACTCTTCACAATCCTCACACTAGCACGGGGCCACATACCCACTTTTCAAAACCCTGACACTAGCACGGGGCCACATGCCGACTCTTCACAACCCTCACACTAGCACGGGGCCACATACCTACTATTCACAATTCTCGCACTGACACGGGGCCATATACCTAATCTTCACAACCCTTACACTTGCACGGGGCCACATGCCCACTCCTCACAATCCTCCAACTAACACGGGGCCGCATACCCAGTCTTCACAACCCTGACACTAGCACGGGGCCACATACCCACTCTTCACAACCCTGACACTAGCACGGGGCCACATACCCACTCTTCACAACCCTCCCACTGACACAGGGCCACATTCCCACTCTTCACAACCCTCACACTAGCACGGGACCACATACCCAATCTTCACAACCCTCACACTAGCAGGGGGCCTCATACCCACTTTCCACAACCCTCGCAATGACACGAGGCCACATACCCACTCTTCACAACCCTCCAACTAGCGCGGTGCCACATACCTACTCATTAGAACCCTCCCACTGACACGGGGCAACATACCTACTCTTCACAACCCTCACACAAGCACGGGGCCACATACCCACTCTTCACAACCCTCCCACCAGCACGGGGCAACATACCCACTCTTCACAACCTTTCCACAAGCACGGGGCCACATACCCACTTCTGACAATCCTCCCACTAGCACGGGGACACATACCCACTATTCACAACCTCACACTAGCACGGGGCCACATACTCACTCTTCACAACCGTCCCACAAGCACAGGGCCACATACCCACTCTTCACAACCCTGCCACTAGCACGGGGCCACATACCCACTCTTCACAACACTCTCACTAGCACGGGGCCACATACCCACTCTTCACAACCCTCCCACAGACACAGGGCCACATTCCCAATCTTCACAACCTTCACAAAAGCACAGGGCCACACACCCACTCTTTACAACCCTCCCACTAGCACGCGGCCACATACCCACACTTCACAACCCTCACACTAGCACAGGGCCACATACCCACTCTTCACAACCCTCCCACAAGCACGGGGCCACATACCCTCTCTTCACATTCCTCACACTAGCACGGGGCCACATTCCCACTCTTCACAACCCTGACACTAGCACGGGGCCACATGCCGACTCTTCACAACCCTCACACTACCACGGGGCCACATACAAACTCTTCACAACCCTCACACTAGCACGGGGCCACATACCTACTATTCACAATTCTCGCACTGACACGGGGCCATATACCTATTCTTCACAACCCTCACACTTGCACGGGGCCAGATGCCCACTCCTCACAATCCTCCAACTAACACGGGGCCGCATACCCACTCTTCACAACCCTGACACTAGCACAGGCCACATACCGACTCTTCACAACCCTCACACTACTATGGAGCCACATACCCACTCTTTTCAATCCTCACACTAGCACGGGGCCAAATACCTACTATTCACAATCCTCACTCTAGCAGAGGGCCACATACAGACATTTCACAACCCTTTCACTAGAACGGGGCCACATACCACTCTTCACAACCCTCCAACTAGCACGGGGCCACATACCCACTCATTACAACCCTCCTACTGACACGGGGGAACATACCTACTCTTCCCAACCCTCACACAAGCACGGGGCCACATACCCACTGTTCAGAACACTCCAACTAGCACGGGGCCACATTCCAACTCATTACAACCCTCCCACTGAAATGGTGCCACATACCCACTCTTCACAACCTTCACACTAGCACAGGGCCACATACCCACTCTACACAAACCTCCCACTAGAACGGGGCCACATACCCACTCTTCAAAACCCTAACACTAGCTCGGGGCCACAAACCCACTCTTCACAACCCTCCCAGTGACACGGAGTCACATGCCCACTATTCACAACCCTCCCAATGACAAGGGGCTTTATACCCACTCTTCTCAACCATCCCTCTGACACGGAACCACATACCCACTCTTCACAACGCTACCACTAGCACGGGGCCACATACCAACTCTTCACAACCCCCACAATAGCACAGGGCCACATACCCAACCTTCTCAACCCTCCCACAGGCATGGGGCCACATACCTACTCTTCACAACCCTGAGAATGGCACGGGGCCACATACCCACTCTTCACAACCCTGACACTAGCACGGGGCCACATACCCACTCTTCACAACCCTCCAACAAGCACGGGGCCACATACCCTCTCTTCACAATCCTCACACTAGCACGGGGCCACATACCCACTCTTCACAACTCTGACACTAGCACAGGGCCACATACCCACTCTTCACAACCCTCCCACAAGCACGGGGCCACATACCCACTCTTCACAACCCTCACACTAGCACGGGACCACATACCCACTCTTCACAACCCTCACACTAGCAAGGGGCCTCATACCCACTTTCCACAACCCTCGCAATGACACGAGGCCACATACCCACTCTTCACAACCCTCCAACTAGCGCGGGGCCACATACCCACTCATTACAACCCTCCCACTGAAATGGGGCAACATACCTACTCTTCACAACCCTCACACAAGCACAGGGCCACATACCCACTCTTCACAACCCTCCCACCAGCACGGGGCCACATACCCACTCTTCACAACCTTCCCACAAGCACGGGGCCACATACCCACTTCTGACAACCCTCCCACTAGCACGGGGACACATACCCACTCTTCACAACCCTGACACTAGCACGGGGCCACATACCCACTCTTCACAACACTCTCACTAGCACGGGGCCACATACCCACTCTTCACAACCGTCCCACTGACACAGGGCCACATTCCCACTCTTCACAACCTTCACAAAAGCACGGGGCCACATACCCACTCTTCACAACCCTTCCACTGGCGCACGGCCACATACCCACACTTCACAACCCTCAAACTAGCATGGGGCCACATATCCACTCTTCACAACCCTCCCCCAAGCACGGGGCCACATACCCACTCTTCACAATCCTCACACTAGCACGGGGCCACATACCCACTTTTCAAAACCCTGACACTAGCACGGGGCCACATGCCGACTCTTCACAACCCTCACACTACTACGGGGCCACATACCCACTCTTCACAACCCTCACACTAGCACGGGGCCACATACCTACTATTCACAATTCTCGCACTGACACGGGGCCATATACCTATTCTTCACAACCCTTACACTTGCACGGGGCCACATGCCCACTCCCCACAATCCTCCAACTAACACGGGGCCGCATACCCAGTCTTCACAACCCTGACACTAGCACGGGGCCACATACCCACTCTTCACAACCCTCCCACTGACAGAGGGCCACATACCCACTCTTCACAACCCTCACACTAGCACGGGACCACATACCCCCTCTTCACTACCCTCACACTAGCAAGGGGCCTCATACCCACTTTCCACAACCCTCGCAATGACACGAGGCCACATACCCACTCTTCACAACCCTCCAACTAGCGCGGGGCCACATACCCACTCATTACAACCCTCCCACTGACACGGGGCAACATACCTACTCTTCACAACCCTCACACAAGCACGGGGCCACATACCCACTCTTCACAACCCTCCCACCAGCACGGGGCCACATACCCACTCTTCACAACCTTTCCACAAGCACGGGGCCACATACCCACTTCTGACAACCCTCTCACTAGCACGGGGACACATACACACTATTCACAACCTCACACTAGCACCGGCCCACATACCCACTCTTCACAACCCTCCCACGGGCACGGGGCCACATACCCACTTCTGACAACCCTCCCACTAGCACAGGGCCACATACCCACTCTTCACAACCCTGCCACTAGCACGGGGCCACATACCCACTCTTCACAACCCTGCCACTAGCACGGGGCCACATACCCACTCATTACAACCCTCCTACTGACACGGGGGAACATACCTACTCTTCCCAACCCTCACACAAGCACGGGGCCACATACCCACTGTTCAGAACCCTCCAACTAGCACGGGGCCACATACCAACTCTTTACAACCCTCCCACTGAAATGGTGCCACATACCCACTCTTGACAACCTTCACACTAGCACAGGGCCACATACCCACTCTACACAAACCTCCCACTAGCACGGGGCCACATACCCACTCTTCAAAACCCTGACACTAGCTCGGGGCCACAAACCCACTCTTCACAACCCTCCCAGTGACACGGAGTCACATGCCCACTATTCACAACCCTCCCAATGACAAGGGGCTTTATACCCACTCTTCTCAACCATCCCTCTGACACGGAACCACATACCCACTCTTCACAACGCTACCACTAGCACGGGGTCACATTCCCACTCTTCACAACCCTGACATTAGCACGAGGATACATACCCACACTTCACAACCCTTCCATTAGCACGGAGCCTCATACCCGCTCTTCACAACCCTCCCACTAGCACGGGGCCACATACCAACTCTTCACAACCCTCACAATAGCACAGGGCCACATACCCAACCTTCTCAACCCTCCCACAGGCATGGGGCCACATACCTACTCTTCACAACCCTGAGAATAGCACGGGGCCACATACCCACTCTTCACAACCCTGACACTAGCACGGGGCCACATACCCACTCTTCACAACCCTCCCACAAGCACGGGGCCACATACCCTCTCTTCACAATCCTCACACTAGCACGGGGCCACATACCCACTCTTCACAACTCTGACACTAGCACGGGGCCACATGCCGACTCTTCACAACCCTCACACTACCACGGGGCCACATACCCACTCTTCACAACCCTCACACTAGCACGGGACCACATACCCACTCTTCACAACCCTCACACTAGCAAGGGGCCTCATACCCACTTTACACAACCCTCGCAATAACACGAGGCCACATACCCACTCTTCACAACCCTCCAACTAGCGCGGGGCCACATACCCACTCATTACAACTCTCCCACTGAAACGGGGCAACATACCTACTCTTCACAACCCTCACACAAGCACGGGGACACATACCCACTCTTCACAACCCTCCCACCAGCACGGGGCCACATACCCACTCTTCACAACCTTCCCACAAGCACGGGGCCACATATTCACTTCTGACAACCCTCCCACTAGCACAGGGACACATACCCACTCTTCACAACCCTCCCACTAGCACGGGGCCACATACCCACTCTTCACAACACTCTCACTAGCACGGGGCTACATACCCACTCTTCACAACCGTCCCACTGACACAGGGCCACATTCCCACTCTTCACAACCTTCACACAAGCACGGGGCCACATACCCACTCTTCACAACCCTCAAACTGGCACGCGGCCACATACCCACACTTCACAACCCTCAAACTAGCACGGGGCCACATACCCACTCTTCACAACCCTCCCCCAAGCACGGGGCCACATACCCACTCTTCACAATCCTCACACTAGCACGGGGCCACATACCCACTTTTCAAAACCCTGACACTAGCACAGGGCCACATGCCGACTCTTCACAACCCTCACACTACTACGGGGCCATATACCCACTCTTCACAACCCTCACACTAGCACGGGGACACATACCTACTATTCACAATTCTCGCACTGACACGGGGCCATATACCTATTCTTCACAACCCTTACACTTGCACGGGGCCACATGCCCACTCCTCACAATCCTCCAACTAACACGGGGCCGCATACCCAGTCTTCACAACCCTGACACTAGCACGGGGCCACATACCCACTCTTCACAACCCTCCCACTGACAGAGGGCCACATACCCACTCTTCACAACCCTCACACTAGCACGGGACCACATACCCCCTCTTCACAACCCTCACACTAGCAAGGGGCCTCATACCCACTTTCCACAACCCTCGCAATGACACGAGGCCTCATACCCACTCTTCACAACCCTCCAACTAGCGCGGGGCCACATACCCACTCATTACAACCCTCCCACTGACACGGGGCAACATACCTACTCTTCACAACCCTCACACAAGCACGGGGCCACATACCCACTCTTCACAACCCTCCCACCAGCACGGGGCCACATACCCACTCTTCACAACCTTTCCACAAGCACGGGGCCACATACCCACTTCTGACAACCCTCTCACTAGCACGTGGACACATACCCACTATTCACAACCTCACACTAGCACGGGCCCACATACCCACTCTTCACAACCCTCCCACGGGCACGGGGCCACATACCCACTTCTGGCAACCCTCCCACTAGCACAGGGCCACATACCCACTCTTCACAACCCTGCCACTAGCACGGGGCCACATACCCACTCTTCACAACACTCTCACTAGCACGGGGCCACATACCCACTCTTCACAACCCTCCCACTGACACAGGGCCACATTCCCACTCTTCACAACCTTCACAAAAGCACGGGGCCACACACCCACTCTTCACAACCCTCCCACTAGCACGCGGCCACATACCCACACTTCACAACCCTCACACTAGCACGGGGCCACATACCCACTCTTCACAACCCTCCCACAAGCACGGGGTCACATACCCTCTCTTCTCAATCCTCACACTAGCACGGGGCCACATACCCACTCTTCACAACCCTGTCACTAGCACGGGGCCACATGCCGACTCTTCACAACCCTCACACTACCACGGGGCCACATACCCACTCTTCACAACCCTCACACTAGCATGGGGCCACATACCTACTATTCACAATTCTCGCACTGACACGGGGCCATATACCTATTCTCCACAACCCTTACACTTGCACGGGGCCACATGCCCACACCTCACAATCCTCCAACTAACACGGGGCCGCATACCCACTCTTCACAACCCTGACACTAGCACAGGCCACATACCGACTCTTCACAACCCTCACACTACCAGGGAGCCACATACCCACTCTTTTCAATCCTCACACTAGCACGGGGCCAAATACCTACTATTCACAATCCTCGCACTGACACGGGGCCACATACCTACTCTTCACAACCCTGACACTAGCATGTGGCCACATACCCACTCTTAACAACCCTCACTCTAGCAGATTGCCACATACCGACATTTCACAACCCTTTCACTAGAACGGGGCCACATACCACTCTTCACAACCCTCCAACTAGAACGGGGCCACATACCCACTCATTGCAACCCTCCCACTGACACGGTGCCACATACCCTCTGTTTAGAACCCTCCAACTAGCACGGGGCCACATACCAACTCATTACAACCCTCCCACTGAAATGGTGCCACATACCCACTCTTCACAACCTTCACACTAGCACAGGGCCACATACCCCCTCTACTCAAACCTCCCACTAGCACGGGGCCACATACCCACTCTTCAAAACCCTGACACTAGCACGGGGCCACAAACCCACTCTTCACAACCCTCCCAGTGACACGGAGTCACATGCCCCCTATTCACAACCCTCCCAATGACAAGGGGCTTTATACCCACTCTTCTCAACCATCCCTCTGACACGGAACCACATACCCACTCTTCACAACGCTACCACTAGCACGGGGTAACATACCCACTCTTCACAACCCTGACACTAGCACGAGGCTACATACCCACACTTCACAACCCTTCCATTAGCACGGAGACTCAAACCCGCTCTTCACAACCCTCCCACTAGCACGGGGCTACATACCAACTCTTCACATCCTTAACACAAGCACGGGGCCAAATACCCACTCTTCACAACCCTCCCACTAGCACGGGGCCACATACCCACTCTTCACAACCCTCACACTAGCACAAGGCCACATACCCAACCTTCTCAACCCTCCCACAGGCATGGGGCCACATACCTACTCATCACAACCCTGAGAATAGCACGGGGCCACATACCCACTCTTCACAACCCTGACACTAGCACGGGGCCACATACCCACTCTTCACAACCCTCACACTAGCACGGGGCCACATACCCACTCTTCACAACCCTCATACTAGCACGGGGCCACATACCCACTCTTCACAACCCTCCCACAAGCACGGGGCCACATACCTTCTCTTCACAATCCTCACACTAGCACGGGGCCACATACCCACTCTTCACAACCCTGACACTAGCACGGGGCCACATGCCGACTCTTCACAACCCTAACACAAGCACGGGGCCACATACCCACTCTTCACAACCCTCCCACCAGCACGGGGCCACATACCCACTCTTCACAACCCTCCCACGGGCACGGGGCCACATACCCACTTCTGACAACCCTCCCACTAGCACAGGGCCACATACCCACTCTTCACAACCCTTACACTAGCACGGGGCCACATACCCACTCTTCACAACGCTACCACTAGCACGGGGTCACATACCCACTCTTCACAACCCTGACATTAGCACGAGGCTACATACCCACACTTCACAACCCTTCCATTAGCACGGAGCCTCATACCCGCTCTTCACAACCCTCCCACTAGCACGGGGCCACATACCAACTCTTCACAACCCTCACAATAGCACAGGGCCACATACCCAACCTTCTCAACCCTCCCACAGGCATGGGGCCACATACCTACTCTTCACAACCCTGAGAATAGCACGGGGCCACATACCCACTCTTCACAACCCTGACACTAGCACGGGGCCACATACCCACTCTTCACAACCCTCCCACAAGCACGGGGCCACATACCCTCTCTTCACAATCCTCACACTTGCACGGGGCCACATACCCACTCTTCACAACTCTGACACTAGCACGGGGCCACATGCCGACTCTTCACAACCCTCACACTACCACGGGGACACATACCCACTCTTCACAACCCTCACACTAGCACTGGACCACATACCCACTCTTCAAAACCCTCACACTAGCAAGGGGCCTCATACCCACTTTCCACAACCCTCGCAATGACACGAGGCCACATACCCACTCTTCACAACCCTCCAACTAGCGCGGGGCCACATACCCACTCATTACAACCCTCCCACTGAAACGGGGCAACATACCTACTCTTCACAACCCTCACACAAGCACGGGGCCACATACCCACTCTTCACAACCCTCCCACCAGCACGGGGCCACATACCCACTCTTCACAACCTTCCCACAAGCTCGGGGCCACATACCCACTTCTGACAACCCTCCCACTAGCACGGGGACACATACCCACTCTTCACAACCCTGACACTAGCACGGGGCCATATACCCACTCTTCACAACACTCTCACTAGCACGGGGCCACATACCTACTCTTCACAACCGTCCCACTGACACAGGGCCACATTCCCACTCTTCACAACCTTCACACAAGCACGGGGCCACATACCCAGTCTTCACAACCCTCCCACTGGCACGCGGCCACATACCCACACTTCACAACCCTCAAACTAGCACGGGGCCACATACCCACTCTACACAACCCTCCCCCAAGCACGGGGCCACATACCCACTCTTCACAATCCTCACACTAGCACGGGGCCACATACCCACTTTTCAAAACCCTGACACTAGCATGGGTCCACATGCCGACTCTTCACAACCCTCACACTACTACGGGGCCACATACCCACTCTTCACAACCCTCACACTTGCACGGGGCCACATGCCCACTCCTCACAATCCTCCAACTAACACGGGGCCGCATACCCAGTCTTCACAACCCTGACACTAGCACGGGGCAACATACCCACTCTTCACAACCCTCCCACTGACAGAGGGCCACATACCCACTCTTCACAACCCTCACACTAGCACGGGACCACATACCCCCTCTTCACAACCCTCACACTAGCAAGGGGCCTCATACCCATTTTCCACAACCCTCGCAATGACACGAGGCCACATACCCACTCTTTACAACCCTCCAACTAGCGCGGGGCCACATACCCACTCATTACAACCCTCCCACTGACACGGGGCAACATACCTACTCTTCACAACCCTCACACAAGCACGGGGCCACATACCCACTCTTCACAACCCTCCCATCAGCACGGGGCCACATACCCACTCTTCACAACCTTTCCACAAGCACGGGGCCACATACCCACTTCTGACAACCCTCTCACTAGCACGGGGACACATACCCACTATTCACAACCTTACACTAGCACGGGCCCACATACCCACTCTTCACAACCCTCCCACGGGCACGGGGCCACATACCCACTTCTGACAACCCTCCCACTAGCACAGGGCCACATACCCACTCTTCACAACCCTGCCACTAGCACGGGGCCACATACCCACTCTTCACAACCCTGCCACTAGCACGGGTCCACATACCCACTCATTACAACCCTCCTACTGACACGGGGGAACATACCTACTCTTCCCAACCCTCACACAAGCACGGGGCCACATACCCACTGTTCAGAACCCTCCAACTAGCACGGGGCCACATACCAACTCATTACAACCCTCCCACTGAAATGGTGCCACAAACCCACTCTTCACAACCTTCACACTAGCACAGGGCCACATACCCACTCTACTCAAACCTCCCACTAGCACGGGGCCACATACCCACTCTTCAAAACCCTGACACTAGCACGGGGCCACAAACCCACTCTTCACAACCTTCCCAGTGACACGGAGTCACATGCCCACTATTCACAACCCTCCCAATGACAAGGGGCTTTATACCCACTCTTCTCAACCATCCCTCTGACACGGAACCACATACCCACTCTTCACAACGCTACCACTAGCACGGGGTAACATACCCACTCTTCAGAACCCTGACACTAGCACGAGGCTACATACCCACACTTCACAACCCTTCCATTAGCACGGAGACTCAAACCCGCTCTTCACAACCCTCCCACTAGCACGGGGCTACATACCAACTCTTCACATCCTTAACACAAGCACGGGGCCAAATACCCACTCTTCACAACCCTCCCACTAGCACGGGGCCACATACCCACTCCTCACAACCCTCACACTTGCAAAGGGCCACATACCCAACCTTCTCAACCCTCCCACAGGCATGGGGCCACATACCTACTCTTCACAACCCTGAGAATAGCACGGGGCCACATACCCACTCTTCACAACCCTAACACTAGCACGGGGCCACATACCCACTCTTCACAACCCTCACACTAGCACGGGGCCACATACCCACTCTTCACAACCCTCATACTAGCACGGGGCCACATACCCACTCTTCACAACCCTCCCACAAGCACGGGGCCACATACCCTCTCTTCACAATCCTCACACTAGCACGGGGCCACATACCCACTCTTCACAACCCTGACACTAGCACGGGGCCACATGCCGACTCTTCACAACCCTCACACTACTACGGGGCCACATACCCACTCTTCACAACCCTCACACTAGCACGGGGCCACATACCTACTATTCACAATTCTCGCACTGACACGGGGCCATATACCTATTCTTCACAACCCTTACACTTGCACGGGGCCACATGCCCACTCCTCACAAACCTCCAACTAACACGGGGCCGCATACCCACTCTTCACAACCCTGACACTAGCACGGGGCCACATACCCACTCTTCACAACCCTCCCACTGACACAGGGCCACATACCCACTCTTCACAACCCTTACACTAGCATGGGGCCACATACCCACTCTTCACAACCCTCCCACTTACACGGGGCGAAATACCCACTCTTCACAACCCTCCCACAGGCACCGGCCTACATACCCACTCTTCACAACCCTCACACTAGCAAGGGGCCTCATACCCACTCTTCACAACCCTGGCAATGACACGAGGCCACGTACCCACTCTTCACAACCCTCCAACTAGAGCGGGGCTACATACCCACTCATTACAACCCTCCCACTGACACGGGGCATCATACCTACTCTTCACAACCCTCACACAAGCACGGGGCCACATACCCACTCTTCACAACCCTCCCACCAGCACGGGGCCACATACCCACTCTTCACAACCTTCCCACGGGCACGGGGCCACAAACCCACTTCTGACAACCCTCCCACTAGCACGGGGCCACATACCCACTCTTCACAACCTCACACTAGCACGGGGCCACATACCCAACCTTCTCAACCCTCCCACAGGCATGGGGCCACATACCTACTCTTCACAACCCTGAGAATAGCACGGGGCCACATACCCACTCTTCACAACCCTAACACTAGCACGAGGCTACATACCCACACTTCACAACCCTTCCATTAGCACGGAGACTCAAACCCGCTCTTCACAACCCTCCCACTAGCACGGGGCTACATACCAACTCTTCACATCCTTAACACAAGCACGGGGCAAAATACCCACTCTTTACAACCCTCCCACTAGCACGGGGCCACATACCCACTCTTCACAACCCTCACACTAGCACAGGGCCACATACCAAACCTTCTCAACCCTCCCACAGGCATGGGGCCACATACCTACTCTTCACAACCCTGAGAATAGCACGGGGCCACATACCCACTCTTCACAACCCTGACACTAGCACGGGGCCACATACCCACTCTTCACAACCCTCACACTAGCACGGGGCCACATACCCACTCTTCACAACCCTCATACTAGCACGGGGCCACATACCCACTCTTCACAACCCTCCCACAAGCACGGGGCCACATACCCTCTCTTCACAATCCTCACACTAGCACGGGGCCACATACCCACTCTTCACAACCCTGATACTAGCACGTGGCCACATGCCGACTCTTCACAACCCTCACACTACTACGGGGCCACATACCCACTCTTCACAACCCTCACACTAGCACGGGGCCACATACCTACTATTCACAATTCCCGCACTGACAGGGGGCCATATACCTATTCTTCACAACCCTTACACTTGCACGGGGCCACATGCCCACTCCTCACAAACCTCCAACTAACACGGGGCCGCATACCCACTCTTCAAAACGCTGACACTAGCACGGGGCCACATACCCACTCTTCACAACCCTCCCACTGACACAGGGCCACATACCCACTCTTCACAACCCTTACACTAGCATGGGGCCACATACCCACTCTTCACAACCCTCCCACTTACACGGGGCCAAATACCCACTCATCACAACCCTCCCACAGGCACCGGCCTACATACCCACTCTTCACAACCCTCACACTAGCAAGGGGCCTCATACCCACTCTTCACAACCCTGGCAATGACACGAGGCCACGTACCCACTCTTCACAACCCTCCAACTTCAGCGGGGCTACATACCCACTCATTACAACCCTCCCACTGACACGGGGCATCATACCTACTCTTCACAACCCTCACACAAGCATGGGGCCACATACCCACTCTTCACAACCCTCCCACCAGCACGGGGCCACATTCCCACTCTTCACAACCTTCCCACGGGCTCGGGGCCACATACCCACTTCTGACAACCCTCCCACTAGCACGGGGCCACATACCCACTCTTCACAACCTCACACTAGCACGGGGCCACATACCCAACCTTCTCAACCCTCCCACAGGCATGGGGCTACATACCTACTCTTCACAACCCTGAGAATAGCACGGGGCCACATACCCTCTCTTCACAACCCTGACACTAGCACGGGGCCACATACCCACTCTTCACAATCCTCACACTAGCACGGGGCCACATACCCACTCTTCACAACCCTCATACTAGCACAGGGCCACATACCCACTCTTCACAACCCTCCCACAAGCACGGGGCCACATACCCTCTCTTCACAATCCTCACACTAGCACGGGGCCACATACCCACTCTTCACAACCCTGACACTAGCACGGGGCCACATGCCGACTCTTCACAACGCTCACACTACTACGGGGCCACATACCCACTCTTCACAACCCTCACACTAGCACGGGGCCACATACCTACTATTCACAATTCTCGCACTGACACGGGGCCATATACCTATTCTTCACAACCCTTACACTTGCACGGGGCCACATGCCCACTCCTCACAAACCTCCAACTAACACGGGGCCGCAAACCCACTCTTCACAACCCTGACACTAGCACGGGGCCACATACCCACTCTTCACAACCCTCCCACTGACACAGGGCCACATACCCACTCTTCACAACCCTTACACTAGCATGGGGCCACATACCCACTCTTCACAACCCTCCCACTTACACGGGGCTAAATACCCACTCTTCACAACCCTCCCACAGGCACCGGCCTACATACCCACTCTTCACAACCCTCACACTAGCAAGGGGCCTCATACCCACTCTTCACAACCCTGGCAATGACACGAGGCCACGTACCCACTCTTCACAACCCTCCAACTAGCGCGGGGCTACATACCCACTCATTACAACCCTCCCACTGACACGGGGCATCATACCTACTCTTCACAACCCTCACACAAGCACGGGGCCACATACCCACTCTTCACAACCCTCCCACCAGCACGGGGCCACATACCCACTCTTCACAACCTTCCCACGGGCACGGGGCCACATACCCACTTCTGACAACCCTCCCACTAGCACGGGGCCACATACCCACTCTTCACAACCTCACACTAGCACGGGGCCACATACCCACTCTTCACAACCCTCTCACAAGCAAAGGGCAACATACCCACTCTTCACAACCCTGACACTAGCATAGGCCACATACCGACTCTTCACAACCCTCACACTACCAGGGAGCCACATACCCACTCTTTTCAATCCTCACACTAGCACGGGGCCAAATACCTACTATTCATAATCCTCGCACTGACACGGGGCCACATACCTACTCTTCACAACCCTGACACTAGCACGGGGTCCATACCCACTCTTAACAACCCTCACTCTAGCAGAGGGCCACATACCGACATTTCACAACCCTTTCACTAGAACGGGGCCACATACCACTCTTCACAACCCTTCAACTAGCACGGGCCACATACTCACTCATTACAACCCTCCTACTGACACGGGGGAACATACCTACTATTCACAACCCTCACACAAGCACGGGGCCACATACCCACTCATTGCAACCCTCCCACTGCCACGGTGCCACATACCCACCGTTTAGAACCCTCCAACTAGCACGGGGCCACATACCAACTCATTACAACCCTCCCACTGAAATGGTGCCACATACCCACTCTTCACAACCTTCACACTAGCACAGGGCCACATACCCACTCTACACAAACCTCCCACTAGCACGGGGCCACATACCCACTCTTCAAAACCCTGACACTAGCTCGGGGCCACAAACCCACTCTTCACAACCCTCCCAATGACACGCAGTCACATGCCCACTATTCACAACCCTCCCAATGACAAGGGGCTATATACCCACTCTTCTCAACCATCCCTCTGACACGGGACCACATACCCACTCTTCACAACGCTACCACTAGCACGGGGCCACATACCCACTCTTCACAACCCTGAAACTAGCACGAGGCTACATACCCACACTTCACAACCCTTCCATTAGCACGGAGCCTCATACCCACTCTTCACAACCCTCCCACTAGCACGGGGCCACATACCCACTCTTCACATCCTTAACACAAGCACGGGGCCAAATACCCACTTTTCACAACCCTCCCACTAGCACGGGGCCACATACCCACTCTTCACAACCCTCACACTAGCACAGGGCCACATACCCAACCTTCTCAACCCTCCTACAGTCAGGGGGCCACATACCTACTCTTCACAACCCTGAGAATAGCACGGGGCCACATACCCACTCTTCACAACCCTGACACTAGCACGGGGCCACATACCCACTCTTCACAACCTTCACACTAGCACGGGGCCACATACCCACTCTTCACAACCCTTACACTAGCACGGGGCCACATACCTACTATTCACAACCCTCATACTAGCACAGGGCCACATACCCACTCTTCACAACCCTCCCACAAGCACGGGGCCACATACCCTCTCTTCACAATCCTCACACTAGCACGGGGCCACATACCCACTCTTCACAACCCTGACACTAGCACGGGGCCACATACCCACTCTTCACAACCCTCACACTAGCACGGGGCCACATACCTACTATTCACAATTCTCGCACTGACACGGGGCCATATACCTATTCTTCACAACCCTTACACTTGCACGGGGCCACATGCCCACTCCTCACAAACCTCCAACTAACACGGGGCCGCAAACCCACTCTTCACAACCCTGACACTAGCACGGGGCCACATACCCACTCTTCACAACCCTCCCACTGACACAGGGCCACATACCCACTCTTCACAACCCTTACACTAGCATGGGCCACATACCCACTCTTCACAACCCTCCCACTTACACGGGGCTAAATACCCACTCTTCACAACCCTCCCACAGGCACCGGCCTACATACCCACTCTTCACAACCCTCACACTAGCAAGGGGCCTCATACCCACTCTTCACAACCCTGGCAATGACACGAGGCCACGTACCCACTCTTCACAACCCTCCAACTAGCGCGGGGCTACATACCCACTCATTACAACCCTCCCACTGACACGGGGCATCATACCTACTCTTCACAACCCTCACACAAGCACGGGGCCACATACCCACTCTTCACAACCCTCCCACCAGCACGGGGCCACATACCCACTCTTCACAACCTTCCCACGGGCACGGGGCCACATACCCACTTCTGACAACCCTCCCACTAGCACGGGGCCACATACCCACTCTTCACAACCTCACACTAGCACGGGGCCACATACCCACTCTTCACAACCCTCTCACAAGCAAAGGGCAACATACCCACTCTTCACAACCCTGACACTAGCATAGGCCACATACCGACTCTTCACAACCCTCACACTACCAGGGAGCCACATACCCACTCTTTTCAATCCTCACACTAGCACGGGGCCAAATACCTACTATTCATAATCCTCGCACTGACACGGGGCCACATACCTACTCTTCACAACCCTGACACTAGCACGGGGTCCATACCCACTCTTAACAACCCTCACTCTAGCAGAGGGCCACATACCGACATTTCACAACCCTTTCACTAGAACGGGGCCACATACCACTCTTCACAACCCTCCAACTAGCACGGGCCACATACTCACTCATTACAACCCTCCTACTGACACGGGGGAACATACCTACTATTCACAACCCTCACACAAGCACGGGGCCACATACCCACTCATTGCAACCCTCCCACTGACACGGTGCCACATACCCACCGTTTAGAACCCTCCAACTAGCACGGGGCCACATACCAACTCATTACAACCCTCCCACTGAAATGGTGCCACATACCCACTCTTCACAACCTTCACACTAGCACAGGGCCACATACCCACTCTACACAAACCTCCCACTAGCACGGGGCCACATACCCACTCTTCAAAACCCTGACACTAGCTCGGGGCCACAAACCCACTCTTCACAACCCTCCCAATGACACGGAGTCACATGCCCACTATTCACAACCCTCCCAATGACAAGGGGCTATATACCCACTCTTCTCAACCATCCCTCTGACACGGGACCACATACCCACTCTTCACAACGCTACCACTAGCACGGGGCCACATACCCACTCTTCACAACCCTGAAACTAGCACGAGGCTACATACCCACACTTCACAACCCTTCCATTAGCACGGAGCCTCATACCCACTCTTCACAACCCTCCCACTAGCACGGGGCCACATACCCACTCTTCACATCCTTAACACAAGCACGGGGCCAAATACCCACTTTTCACAACCCTCCCACTAGCACGGGGCCACATACCCACTCTTCACAACCCTCACACTAGCACAGGGCCACATACCCAACCTTCTCAACCCTCCTACAGTCAGGGGGCCACATACCTACTCTTCACAACCCTGAGAATAGCACGGGGCCACATACCCACTCTTCACAACCCTGACACTAGCACGGGGCCACATACCCACTCTTCACAACCTTCACACTAGCACGGGGCCACATACCCACTCTTCACAACCCTTACACTAGCACGGGGCCACATACCTACTATTCACAATTCTCGCAGTGACACGGGGCCATACACCTATTTTTCACAACCCTTACATTTGCACTGGGCCACATACCCACTCTTCACAATCATCCAACTAACACGGGGGCCGCATACCCACTCTTCACAACCCTGACACTAGCACGGGGCCACATCCCCACTCTTCACAACCCTCCCACTGACACGGGGCCACATACCCACTCTTCACAACCCTCAAACTAGCACGGGACCACATACCCACTCTTCACAACCCTTACACTAGCACGGGGCCACATACCCACTCTTCACAACCCTCACACTAGCACAGGGCCTCATACCCACTCTTCACAACTCTTCCACTAGCACGGGACCACATACGCACTCTTCACAACCCTCACACTAGCACAGGGCCTCATACCCACTCTTCACAACTTTTCCATTAGCACGGGACCACATACGCACTCTTCACAACCCTCCCACTGATACGGGGCCACATACCCACTCTTCCCAACCCCTCACACAAGAACGGGGTCACATACCCACTCTTCACAACCCTTCCATTAGCACGGAGCTACATACCCACTGTTCACTACCCTCCCACTGATACGGGGCCACATACCCACTCTTCACAACCCTGACACTAGCACGGGGGCAAAAAACCCACTCTTCACAACCCTCCCACTGACACGGGGCCACATACCCACTCCTCACAACCCCCAAACTTGCACGGGGCCACATATCCACTCTTCACACCCCTCACACTAGCACAAGGCCACGTACCCACTCTTCACAACCCTTCCACCAAAACGTGGCCACATACCAACTCTTCACAACCCTCCTACTGACAAGGGGCCACATACCCACTCTTCACAACCCTGACACTAGCACGGGGACACATACTCACTCTTCAGAACCCTCCCACTTGCACGGGGACACATACACCTCTTTACAACCCTCACACTTCCACGGGGCCATATACCCACTCTTCACAACCCTGACACTACCACGGGGCCACATACCCCACTCTTCACAACCCTCCCACTAACACGGCGCCACATACCCACTCTTCACAACCCTTACACTACCACGGGGCCACATACCCACTCTTCACAACCCTCACACTAGCACGGAGCCACATACCCACTCTTCACAACCCTCACACTAGCACAGGGCCTCATACCCACTCTTCACAACCCTTCCATTAGCACGGAGCTACATACCCACTCTTCACAACCCTCCCACTGACACGAGGCCACATACCGACTCTTCACAACCCTCCCAATGACACGGGGCCACATACCCACTCTTCACAACCCCTCACACAAGAACGGGGCCACATACCCACTCTTCACAACCCGCACACTAGCACGGGGCCACATACCCACTCATCACAACCCTGACACTGGCACGGGCCACATACCCACTCTTCACAACCCTCCTACTAGCACGGGTCCACATACCCAGTCTTCAAAAACTTTACACAAGCACAGGGCCACATACCCACTCTTCACAACATTCACACTAGCATGGGGCCACATACCCACTCTTCACAGCCCACACACTAGCATGGGGCCACATACGCACTCAATACAACCCTCCCACTGACACGCGGCCACATACCCACTCTTTACAACCCTCGCTCTAGCACGAGGCTACATACCCACTCTTCACAACCCTGACACTAGCACGGGGCCACATACCCGCTCTTAACAACCCTCACACTAGCACGGGACCACATACCCACTCTTCACAACCCTCTCACTAGCACGGGGCCACATACCCACTCTTCACAACCCTCCCACTGACACGGGGATACATCCCCACTCTTCACAACCCTGACACTAGCACGGGTCCACATGCCCACTCTTCACAACCCTCCCATTTGCACGGGGCCACATACCCACTCTTCACGACCATCACACTAGCACGGGGCAACATACCCACTCTTCCCACCCCTTAAACTAGCACAGGGCCATATACCCACTCTTCACAACCCTCCCACTGACACGGCGCCTCATACATACTATTCACAATCCTGACACAAGCACACGGCCACATACCCACTCTTCACAACCCTCACACTTGCACGGGGCCACATACCCTCTCTTCACAACTTCACACTAGCACGGGGCCACATACTCACTCTTCACAACCCTCCCACAAGCAAAGGGCAACATACCCACTCTTCACAACCCTGACATTAGCACGGGCCACATACCGACTCTTCACAACCCTCACACTACTAGGGAGCCACATACCCACTCTTCTCAATCCTCACACTAGCACGGGGCCACATACCTACTATTTACAATCCTCGGACTGACACGGGGCCAAATACCTACTCTTCACAACCCTGACACTAGCACGGGGCAACATACCCACTCTTAACAACCCTCACTCTAGCAGAGGGCCACATACCGACATTTCACAACCCTTTCACTAGAACGGGGCCACATACCACTCTTCACAACCCTTCAACTAGCACGGGGCCACATACCCACTCATTACAACCCTCCCACTGACACGGGGGAACATACCTACTCTTCACAACCCTCACACAAGCACGGGGCCACATACCCACTCATTGCAACCCTCCCACTGATACGGTGCCACATACCCACTATTCACAACCTTCATACTAGCACAGGGCCACATACCCACTCTACACAAACCTCCCACTAGCACGGGGCCACATACCCACTCTTCAAAACCCTGACACTAGCACGGGGCCACATACCCACTCTTCACAACCCTGATACTAGCACGAGGCTACATACCCACACTTCATAACCCTTCCATTAGCACGAAGCCTCATACCCACTCTTCACAACCCTCCCACTAGCACGGGACCACATACCCACTTTTCACAACCCTCACACTAGCACAGGGCCACATACCCAACCTTCACAACCCTCCCACAGGCAGGGGGCCACATACCCACTCTTCACAACCCTGAGAATAGCACGGGGCCACATACCCACTCTTCACAACCCTGACACTAGCACGGGGCCACATACCCACTCTTCACAACCTTCACACTAGCACGGGGCCACATACCCACTCTTCACAACCCTCACTCCAGCACGGGGCCACATACCCACTTTTCACAACCCTCACACTAGCACGGGGCCACATCCCCACTCTTCATAACCCTCCCACTGACCCGGGGCCACATACCCACTCTTCACAACCCTCACACTAGCGCGGCACCACATACCCACTCTTCACAACCCTTCCACTAGCACAGGACCACATACGCACTCTTCACATCCCTCCTACTGATACGGGGCCACATACCCACTCTTCACAACCCCTCACACAAGAACGGGGTCACATACCCACTCTTCACAACCCTTCCATTAGCACGGAGCTACATACCCACTCTTCATAACCCTCCCACTGATACGGGGCCACATACCGACTCTTCACAACCCTCCCAATGACCCGGGGCCACATACCCACTCTTCACAACCTTCACACTAGCACGGGGCCACATACCCACTCTTCACAACTCTCACACTAGCACGGGGCCACCTACCTACTCTTCACAACCCTTCCACTAGCACGGGGCCACATACCCACTCTTCACAACCCTCCCAATGACACGGGGCAACATACACACTCTTCACAACCCTCCCACTGACAAGGGGCTACATATCACTTCTCACAACCCTCCCACTGACACGGGACCACATACCCACTCTTCACAACCCTGACACTAGCACGGGGGCAAAAAACCCACTCTTCACAACCCTCCGACTGATACGGGGCCACATACCCACTCTTCACAACCCCCAAACTTGCACGGGGCCACATATCCACTCTTCACACCCCTCACACTAGCACAGGGCCACGTACCCACTCTTCACAACCCTTCCACTAAAACGTGGCCACATACCCACTCTTCACAACCTTCCTACTGACAAGGGGCCACATACCCACTCGTCACAACCCCCAAACTTGCACTGGGCCACATATCCACTCTTCACACCTTTCACACTAGCACAGGGCCACGTACCCACTCTTCACAACCCTTCCACTAAAACGTGGCCACATACCCACTCTTCACAACCTTCCTACTGACAAGAGGCCACATACCCACTTTTCACAACCCTGACACTAGCACGGGGACACATACTCACTCTTCAGAACCCTCCAACTTGCACGGGGCCACGTACACCTCTTCACAACCCTCACACTATCACGGGGTCACATACCCACTCTTCACAACCCAAACACTACCATGGGGCCACATACCCCACTCTTCACAACCCTCCCACTAACACGGCGCCACATACCCACTCTTCAAAACCTTTACACTACCACGGGGTTACATACCCACTCTTCAACACCCTCACACTAGCACGGGGCCACATACCCACTCTTCACAACTCTCACACTAGCACGGAACCACATACCCACTCTTCACAACCCTTACACTAGCACGGAGCCACATACCCACTCTTCACAACCCTCACACTAGCACAGGGCCTCATACCCACTCTTCACAACCCTTCCATTAGCACGGAGCTACATACCCACTCTTCACAACCCTCCCACTGACACGGGGCCACATACCCACTCTTCACAACCCCTCAGACAAGAACGGGGCCACATACCCACTCTTCACAACCCGCAAACTAGCACGGGGCCAAATACCCACTCATCACAACCCTGACACTGGCACGTGCCACATACCCACTCTTCACAACCCTCCTACTAGCACGGGGCCACATACCCACTCTTCACAACCCTCACACTAGCACAGGGCCTCATACCCACTCTTCACAACCCTCCCACTGACACGGGGCCATATACCGACTCTTCACAACCCTCCCAATGACACGGGGCCACATACCCACTCTTCACAACCTCTCAGACAAGAACGGGGCCACAAACCCACTCTTCACAACCCGCAAACTAGCACGGGGCCAAATACCCACTCATCACAACCCTGACACTGGCACGGGCCACATTTCCACTCTTCTCAACCCTCCTACTAGCACGGGGCCACATACCCACTCTTCAAAAACTTCACACAAGCACAGGGCCACATACTCTCTCTTCACAACCTTCACACTAGCATGGGGCCACATACCCACTCTTCACAACCCTCCCACTGACTCGGGGCCACATACCCACTCTTTACAACCCTCGCTCTAGCACGAGGCCACATACTTACTCTTCACAACCCTGACACAAGCACGGGGCCACATACCCACTCTTAACAACCCTCACACTAGCACGGGGCCACATACCCACTCTTCACAACCTTTTCACTAGCACGGGGCCACATACCCACTCTTCACAACCCTCCCACTGACAAGGGGCTACATCCCCACTCTTCACAACCCTGACACTAGCACGGGGCCACATGCCCACACTTCACAACCCTCCCACTTGCACAGGGGCCACATACCCACTCTTCACGACCCTCACACTAGCACGGGGCAACATACCCACTCTTCACAACCCTGAAAATAGCACAGGGCCATATACCCGCTCTTCACAACCCTCCCACTGACACGGCAACACATACATACTATTCACAATCCTGACACAAGCACACGGCCACATACCCACTCTTCACAACCCTCACACTAGCACGGGGCCACATACCCACTCTTCACAACTTCACACTAGCACGGGGCTACATACCCACTCTTCATAACCCTCCCACAAGCAAAGGGCAACATTCCCACTCTTCACAACCCTGAAACTAGCACGGGGCCACATACCGACTCTTCACAACCCTCACACTCTCTGGGAGCCACATACCCACTCTTCTCAATCCTCACACTAGCACGGGGCCACATACCCACTATTCACAATCCTCGCACTGACACGGGGCCACATACCTACTCTTCACAACCCTGACACTAGCACGGGGCCACATACCCACTCTTAACAACCCTCACTCTAGCAGAGGGCCGCATACCGACATTTCACAACCCTTTCACTAGAACGGGGCCACATACCACTCTTCACAACCCTCCAACTAGCACAGGGCCACATACCCACTCATTACAACCCTCCCACTGACACAGAGGAACATACCTACTCTTCACAACCCTCACACAAGCACGGGGCCACATACCCACTCATTGCAACCCTCCCACTGACACGGTGCCACATACCCACTATTTAGAACCCTCCAACTAGCACGGGGCCACATACCAACTCATTACAACCCTCCCACTGAAATGGTGCCACATACCCACTCTTCACAACCTTCACACTAGCACAGGGCCACATGCCCACTCGTCAAAACCCTGACACTAGCACGGGGCCAGAAACCCACTCTTCACAACCATCCCAGTGACACGGAGTCACATGCCGACTATTCACAACCCTCCCAATGACAAGGGGCTACATACCCACTCTTCACAACCATCCCTCTGACATGGGACCACATACCCACTCTTCACAACGCTACCACTAGCACGGGGCCACATACCCACTCCTCACAACCCTCACACTAGCACGGGGCCACATACCCACTCTTCACAACCCTCACACTAGCACGTAACCACATACCCACTTTTCACAACCCTCACACTAGCACAGGGCCACATACCCAACCTTCACAACCCTGAGAATAGCAAGGGGCCACATACCCACTCTTCACAACCTTCACACTAGCACGGGGCTACATACCCACCCTTCACAACCCTCACTCTAGCACGGGGCCACATTCCTACTATTCACAATTCTCGCACTGACACGGGGCCAAATACCTATTCTTCACAACCCTTACTTTTGCACGGGGGCACATACCCACTCTTCACAATCCTCCAACTAACACGGGTTCTGCATACCCACTCTTCACAACCCTGACACTTGCACGGGGGCCACATACCCACTCTTCACAACCCCAAAACTTGCTCGGGCCACATATCCACTCTTCACACCCCTTAAACTAGCACAGGGCCACGTACCCACTCTTCACAACCCTCCTACTGACAAGGGGCCTCATACCCACTCTTCACAACCCTGACACTAGCACGGGGCCACATACTCACTCTTCAGAACCCTCCCACTTGCACGGGGCCACATACCCACTCTTCACAACCCTCACACTACCACGGGGCCACATACCCACTCTTCACAACCCTGACGCTACCACGGGGCCACATACCCCACTCTTCACAACCCTCCCACTAACACAGGGCCTCATACCCACTCTTCACAACTCTTCCATTAGCACGGAGCTACATAACCACTCTTCACAACCCTCCCAAATACACGGGGACACATACCGACTCTTCACAAACCTCCCAATGCCACGGGGCCACATACCCACTCTTCACAACCCCTCACACAAGAACGGGGCCACATACCCACTCTTCACAGCCCTGACACTGGCACGGGCCACATACCTACTCTTCACAACCCTGACACTGGCACGGGCCACATACCCACTCTTCACAACCCTCCTACTAGCACGGGGCCACATACCCACTCTTCAAAAACTTCACACAAGCACAGGGCCACAAACCAACTCTTCACAACCTTCACACTTGCATGGGGAAACATACCCACTCTTCACAACCCTCACACTAGCACCTGACCACATACCCACTCAATACAACCCTCCCACTGACACGGGGCCACATACCCACTCTTTACAACCCTCGCTCTAGCACGAGGCCACATACCCACTCTTCACAACCCTGACACTAGCTCGGGGCCACATACCCACTCTTAACAACCCTCACACTAGCACGGGGCCACATACCCACTCATCACAACCCTCTCACTAGCACGAGGCCACATACCCACTCTTCACAACCCTCTCACTAGCACGGGGCCACATACCCACTCTTCACAACCCTTACACTAGCACGGAGCCACATACCCACTCTTCACAACCCTCACACTAGCACAGGGCCTCATACCCACTCTTCACAACCCTTCCATTAGCACCGAGCTACATACCCACTCTTCACAACCCTCCCACTGACACGGGGCCACATACCCACTCTTCACAACCCCTCAGACAAGAACGGGGCCACATACCCACTCTTCACAACCCGCAAACAAGCACGGGGCCAAATACCCACTCATCACAACCCTGACACTGGCACGTGCCACATACCCACTCTTCACAACCCTCCTACTAGCACGGGGCCACATACCCACTCTTCACAACCCTCACACTAGCACAGGGCCTCATACCCACTCTTCACAACCCTCCCACTGACACGGGGCCATATACCGACTCTTCACAACCCTCCCAATGACACGGGGCCACATACCCACTCTTCACAACCTCTCAGACAAGAACGGGGCCACAAACCCACTCTTCACAACCCGCAAACTAGCACGGGGCCAAATACCCACTCATCACAACCCTGACACTGGCACGGGCCACATTCCCACTCTTCACAACCCTCCTACTAGCACGGGGCCACATACCCACTCTTCAAAAACTTCACACAAGCACAGGGCCACATACTCTCTCTTCACAACCTTCACACTAGCATGGGGCCACATACCCACTCTTCACAACCCTCCCACTGACTCGGGGCCACATACCCACTCTTTACAACCCTCGCTCTAGCACGAGGCCACATACTTACTCTTCACAACCCTGACACAAGCACGGGGCCACATACCCACTCTTAACAACCCTCACACTAGCACGGGGCCACATACCCACTCTTCACAACCTTTTCACTAGCACGGGGCCACATACCCACTCTTCACAACCCTCCCACTGACAAGGGGCTACATCCCCACTCTTCACAACCCTGACACTAGCACGGGGCCACATGCCCACACTTCACAACCCTCCCACTTGCACAGGGGCCACATACCCACTCTTCACGACCCTCACACTAGCACGGGGCAACATACCCACTCTTCACAACCCTGAAAATAGCACAGGGCCATATACCCGCTCTTCACAACCCTCCCACTGACACGGCAACACATACATACTATTCACAATCCTGACACAAGCACACGGCCACATACCCACTCTTCACAACCCTCACACTAGCACGGGGCCACATACCCACTCTTCACAACTTCACACTAGCACGGGGCTACATACCCACTCTTCATAACCCTCCCACAAGCAAAGGGCAACATTCCCACTCTTCACAACCCTGACACTAGCACGGGGCCACATACCGACTCTTCACAACCCTCACACTCTCTGGGAGGCACATACCCACTCTTCTCAATCCTCACACTAGCACGGGGCCACATACCCACTATTCACAATCCTCGCACTGACACGGGGCCACATACCTACTCTTCACAACCCTGACACTAGCACGGGGCCACATACCCACTCTTAACAACCCTCACTCTAGCAGAGGGCCGCATACCGACATTTCACAACCCTTTCACTAGAACGGGGCCACATACCACTCTTCACAACCCTCCAACTAGCACAGGGCCACATACCCACTCATTACAACCCTCCCACTGACACAGAGGAACATACCTACTCTTCACAACCCTCACACAAGCACGGGGCCACATACCCACTCATTGCAACCCTCCCACTGACACGGTGCCACATACCCACTATTTAGAACCCTCCAACTAGCAGGGGGCCACATACCAACTCATTACAACCCTCCCACTGAAATGGTGCCACATACCCACTCTTCACAACCTTCACACTAGCACAGGGCCACATGCCCACTCGTCAAAACCCTGACACTAGCACGGGGCCACAAACCCACTCTTCACAACCATCCCAGTGACACGGAGTCACATGCCGACTATTCACAACCCTCCCAATGACAAGGGGCTACATACCCACTCTTCACAACCATCCCTCTGACATGGGACCATATACCCACTCTTCACAACGCTACCACTAGCACGGGGCCACATACCCACTCCTCACAACCCTCACACTAGCACGGGGCCACATACCCACTCTTCACAACCCTCACACTAGCACGTAACCACATACCCACTTTTCACAACCCTCACACTAGCACAGGGCCACATACCCAACCTTCACAACCCTGAGAATAGCACGGGGCCACATACCCACTCTTCACAACCTTCACACTAGCACGGGGCTACATACCCACCCTTCACAACCCTCACTCTAGCACGGGGCCACATTCCTACTATTCACAATTCTCGCACTGACACGGGGCCAAATACCTATTCTTCACAACCCTTACTTTTGCACGGGGGCACATACCCACTCTTCACAATCCTCCAACTAACACGGGTTCTGCATACCCACTCTTCACAACCCTGACACTTGCACGGGGGCCACATACCCACTCTTCACAACCCCAAAACTTGCTCGGGGCCACATATCCACTCTTCACACCCCTTAAACTAGCACAGGGCCACGTACCCACTCTTCACAACCCTCCTACTGACAAGGGGCCTCATACCCACTCTTCACAACCCTGACACTAGCACGGGGCCACATACTCACTCTTCAGAACCCTCCCACTTGCACGGGGCCACATACCCACTCTTCACAACCCTCACGCTACCACGGGGCCACATACCCACTCTTCACAACCCTGACACTACCACGGGGCCACATACCCCACTCTTCACAACCCTCCCACTAACACAGGGCCTCATACCCACTCTTCACAACTCTTCCATTAGCACGGAGCTACATAACCACTCTTCACAACCCTCCCAAATACACGGGGACACATACCGACTCTTCACAAACCTCCCAATGCCACGGGGCCACATACCCACTCTTCACAACCCCTCACACAAGAACGGGGCCACATACCCACTCTTCACAGCCCTGACACTGGCACGGGCCACATACCTACTCTTCACAACCCTGACACTGGCACGGGCCACATACCCACTCTTCACAACCCTCCTACTAGCACGGGGCCACATACCCACTCTTCAAAAACTTCACACAAGCACAGGGCCACAAACCAACTCTTCACAACCTTCACACTTGCATGGGGAAACATACCCACTCTTCACAACCCTCACACTAGCACCTGACCACATACCCACTCAATACAACCCTCCCACTGACACGGGGCCACATACCCACTCTTTACAACCCTCGCTCTAGCACGAGGCCACATACCCACTCTTCACAACCCTGACACTAGCTCGGGGCCACATACCCACTCTTTACAACCCTCACACTAGCACGGGGCCACATACCCACTCATCACAACCCTCTCACTAGCACGAGGCCACATACCCACTCTTCACAACCCTCTCACTAGCACGGGGCCACATACCCACTCTTCACAACCCTCCCGCTGACACGGGGCTACATCTTTACTCTTCACAACCCTGACACTTGCACGGGGCCACATGACCACTCTTCACAACCCTCCCACTTGCACGGGGCCACAAAAGCACTCTTCACGACCATCACACTAGCACGGGGCAACATACCCACTCTTCACAACCCTGAAACTAGCACAGGGCCATATACCCACTCTTCACAACCCTCACACTAGCACAGGGCCTCATACCCACTCTTCACAACCCTTCCATTAGCACGGAGCTACATACCAACTTTTTTCACAACCCTCCCACTGACACGGGGCCACATACCGAATCTTCACAACCCCTCACACAAGAACGGGGTCACATACCCACTATTCACAACCCTTCCATTAGCACGGAGCTACATACCCATTCTTCACAACCCTCCCACTGATACGGGGCCACATACCGTCTCTTCACAACCCTCCTAATGACCCGGGGCCACATACCCACTCTTCACAACCCAGAAACTAGCACGGGGCCACATACCCACTCTTCACAACCTTCACAGTAGCACGGGGAAACATACCCACTCTTCACAACTCTCACACTAGCACGGGGCCACCTACCCACTCTTCACAACCCTTCCACTAGCACGGGGCCACATACCCACTCTTCACAACCTTCTCACTGACACGGGGCCACATACCCACTCCTCACAACCCTCCCACTGACAAGGGGCTACATACCCACTTCTCACAACCCTCCCATTGACACGGGACCACATACCAACTCTTCACAACGCTACCACTAGCACGGGGCCACATACCCACTCTTCACAACCCTGACACTAGCACGGGGGCAAAAAACCCACTCTTCCCAACCCTCCCACTGACACGAGGCGACATACCCACTCTTCACACCCCTCACACTAGCACAGGGCCACGTACCCACTCTTCACAACCCTTCCACTAAAACATGGCCACATACCCACTCTTCACAACCCTCCTACTGACAAGGGGCCACATACCCACTCTTCACAACAGTGACACTAGCACGGGGACACTTACTCGCTCTACAGAACCCTCCCACTTGCACGGGGCCACATACACCTCTTCATAACCCTCACACTACCACGGGGCCACATACCCACTCTTCACAACCCTGACACTACCACGGGGCCACATACCCCACTCTTCACAACCCTCACACTAGCAAGGAACCACATACCCTCTCTTTACAACCCTTACACTAGCATATAGCCACATACCCACTCTTCACATCCCTCTCACTAGCACAGGGCCCCATACCCACTCTTCACAACCCTTCCATTAGCACGGAGCAACATACCCACTCTTCACAACCCTCCCACTGACACGGGGCCACTTACCGACTCTTCACAACTCTCCCAATGACACGGGGCCACATACCCACTCTTCACAACCCCTCACACAAGAACGGGGCCACATACCCACTCTTCACAACCCGCACACTAGCACGGGGCCACATACCCACTCTTCACAACCCTCCCAATGACAAGGGGCCACATACCCACTCTTCACAACCGCACACACAAGAACGGGGCCACATACCCACTCTTCACAACCCTCCCAATGACACGGGGCCACATACCCACTCTTCACAACCGCACACACTAGCACGGGGCCACATACGCACTCAATACAACCCTCCCACTGACACGGGACCAAATACCCACTCTTCACAACCCTCCCAATGACACGGGGCCACATACCCACTCTTCACAACCTTCACACTACCACGGGGCCACATACCCACTCTTCACAACCTTCACTCTAGAACGGGGCCACATTCCTACTATTCACAATTCTCGCACTGATACGGGGCCATATACCTATTCTTCACAACCCTTACATTTGCACGGGGCCACATACCCACTCTTCACAATCCTCCAACTAACACGGTCGCCGCATACCCACTCTTCACAACCCTGACACTAGCACGGGGCCACATGCCCACTCTTCACAACCCTCCCACTTGCACGGGACCACATACCCACTCTTCACGACCCTCACACTAGCACGGGGCAACATTCCCACTCTTCACAACCCTCTCACTAGCACGGGGCCACATACCCACTCTTCACAACCCTCCCACTGACACTGGGCTACATCCCCACTCTTCACAACCCTGACACTAGCACGGGGCAACATGCCCACTCTTCACAACACTCCCACTTGCACAGGGCCACATACCCACTCTTCACGACCCTCACACTAGCACGGGGCAACATACCCACTCTTCACAACCCTGAAACTAGCACAGGGCTATATACCCACTCTTCACAACCCTCCCACTGACACGGCGCCACATACATACTATTCACAATCCTGACACAAGTACACGGCCACATACCCACTCTTCACAACCCTCACACTAGCACGGGGCCACATACCCACTCTTCACAACTTCCCACTAGCACGGGGCCACATACCCACTCTTCACAACCCTCCCTCAAGCAAAGGGCAACATACCCACTCTTCACAACTCTGACACTAGCACAGGGCCACATACCGACTCTTCACAACCCTCACACTATCAGAGAGCCACATACCCACTCTTCTTAATCCTCACACCAGCACGTGGCCACATACCTTCTATTCACAATCCTCGCACTGACACGGGGCCACATACCTACTCTTCACAACCCTGACACTAGCACGGGGCCACATACCACTCTTCACAACCCTCCAACTAGCACGGTGCCACATACCCACTCATTACAACCCTCCCACTGACACGGGGGAATATACCTACTCTTCACAACCCTCACACAAGCACGGGCCACATACCCACTCATTGCAACCCTCCCACTGACACGGATCCACATACCAACTCATTATAACCCTCCCACTGAAATGGTGCCACATACCCACTCTTCACAACCTTCACACTAGCACAGGGCCACATACCCACTCTACACAAACCTCCCACTAGCACCGGTCCAAATAGCCACTCTTCAAAACCCTTACACTAGCACAGGGCCACAAACCCACACTTCACAACCGTCCCAGTGACACGGAGTCACATGCCCACTATTCACAACCCTCCCAATGACGAGGAGCTACATACCCACTCTTCACAACCATCCCTCTGACACGGGACCACATACCCACTCTTCACAACGCTACCACTAGCACGGGGCCACATACCCACTCTTCACAACCGCACACACTAGCACGGGGCCACATACGCACTCAATACAACCCTCCCACTGACACGGGACCAAATACCCACTCTTCACAACCCTCCCAATGACACGGGGCCATATACCTATTCTTCACAACCCTTACATTTGCACGGGGCCACATACCCACTCTTCACAATCCTCCAACTAACACGGTCGCCGCATACCCACTCTTCACAACCCTGACACTAGCACGGGGCCACATGCCCACTCTTCACAACCCTCCCACTTGCACGGGGCCACATACCCACTCTTCACGACCCTCACACTAGCACGGGGCAACATACCCACTCTTCACAACCCTCTCACTAACACGGGGCCACATACCCACTCTTCACAACCCTCCCACTGACACGGGGCTACATCCCCACTCTTCACATCCCTGACACTAGCACGGGGCCACATGCCCACTCTTCACAACCCTCCCACTTGCACAGGGCCACATACCCACTCTTCACGACCCTCACACTAGCACGGGGCAACATACCCACTCTTCACAACCCTGAAACTAGCACAGGGCTATATACCCACTCTTCACAACCCTCCCACTGACACGGCGCCACATACATACTATTCACAATCCTGACACAAGTACACGGCCACATACCCACTCTTCACAACCCTCACACTAGCACGGGGCCACATACCCACTCTTCATCATGTCAAGGTTGACATTGATGGGGAGTGGGTAGTACACGGATGTGAACTTGATAGTTCCGTAGTACGCTCCCGGATGACTGAAAGTTCAGTCTGAAGTTATAACTTTAATGTTTGTTTGAGCACGGTGTGGCCGGCTCTAGAGGACACATGGACTTGGCTAGGGAAGAGCCAAGAGAGTTTAATAGCTAGTCTTTGATGGTAGAGTAGGGACATGTTATTTAGCTATGTCAGTAAGGATAGGATGTATGTTTCTTGATGTTAGAGGATTGCTGTCAGTTGACAGCTGAGAAATTTATGAATTTAAACATGTTGATGTTGGACACTCAAATATTTGTCGAATTTTATTAGTTAGGTTAGCTTTTGTTTGTGGCATGAGTTGAATTGTGGGTTTGGATACTAAACCTCGTGATTTTTAACAAATTAACAAGGTTTACTAAGTGCTTGTGCGGGGGGGTTGTAACAAACTAGGCTGTTGTAAGAATTATCCAGAGTGGTTTATCGACAAAAGAGAATGGGAAGCTGAGCCCGTATAGTGACCTGACCCCAGGGGAATTCGCTGTGGAAATAACCGACGCTTTGTTCATAGCTGCGTATAATGAATCATCCTATAGTATTCAGTAATTTAGAGAAATTAGCCTTTATTCATTTTGTATTAAAATTGTATTGTATAATAGTACTGGGTACAACATCAAGAGTATTCTAATTATTGAGTTTGTCACCATCAGTGACGTCACGAATCAGATCTAACTTGTAAGGCGGAGTGACCGGCGGTCATAGGTCATCAGGGTTGACAGGTCTACTATTTCTCAAAGTTTTAATAACCATTTTTGAGATCGGGAACAGCTCTGCCGTTAGAGGCTTGTGTAATTTAATTTCAGTAAAATAATTCAACCAGTCTGGATCAATTAAGTACAACAGAGGTTAATTGTTATAACTTAAACCTTGCTAGTAACTTGGTGAAACTTTGACTAGGCGGAAGGATACAATGTTCTAGTCTGGGCGAGATCAGACGAGGACAGAGCAGTGTGATCTGGAGAGCAGCTGGGAGAGGTCAAACATCTTACCTCTCCCCGAGACCAGCCCAACATCTTTAGCTGGTAAAACATAGAGGTATAGTTGCTATTGTTATGTATAGAAATAGTCTCATTTGTCATTCAGGTCAAGTAGGGAGTGTTAAAGTGACAGGGAGTGAACATATTTAGATTTTGCTTTAGTTTTTCTTTTAATAAATTAAATTTGTTAATATTTTGCATTTTTATTGTTTCCATTTGGTTATGTGTATACTTGTCCTGGTCACGTGGTCCACACGAGGCAGAGTTGGATTGGGCGCCGATTCTAACATCGAATCAAAATTATCATTACCGTGTAATTTATTCCACACTCAAGGTCATCGGTTATAGTGGGGATCAAGCCCCTAGGTTGATTAATTAGCGTGATTGATCCAGACCTCGATCATTGCTCTTGTGTTACTGGTCTGGTGGTGGCAGCGTAGAGGCGACTCTAGGGTTTTGATCAGAGCCTAGGTCACGTCATACTGGGTGTAGAATCCTAAGTCGGTCAATCGTCTTAGGACCACGTGGCGTGGAGTTGGCTTTGGTAAAAGTTTTGGAGTCCCTTGGTAGAGAATAAAAAGTAAGAATACGGGTAGAGGGAGTAGAAGATAAGAGAAGTAGAGAGAGGAACTCAAACCCGTGTTACACTAGCACGGGGCCACATACCCACTCCTCACAACCCTCCCACAAGCAAAGGGCAACATACCCATTCTTCACAACTCTGACACTAGCACGGGGCCACATACCGACTCTTCACAACCCTCACACTACCAGAGAGCCACATACCCACTCTTCTTAATTCTCACACCATCACGGGGCCACATACCTACTATTCACAATCCTCGCACTGACACGGGGCCACATACCTACTCTTCACAACCCTGAGACTAGCACGGGGCCACATACCCACTCTTAACAACCCTCACTCTAGCAGAGGGCCACATACCGAAATTTCACAACCCTTTCACTAGAACGGGGCCACATACCACTCTTCACAACCCTCCAACTAGCACGGGGCCACATACCCACTCATTACAACCCTCCCACTGACACGGGGGAACATACCTACTCTTCACAACCCTCACACAAGCACGGGGCCAAATACCCACTCATTGCAACCCTCCCATTGACACGGTGCCACATACACACTATTTAGAGCCCTCCAACTAGCACGGGGCCACATACCAACTCATTACATCCCTCCCACTGAAATGGTGCCACATACCCACTCTTCACAACCTTCACACTAGCACAGGGCCACATACCCACTCTACACAAACCTCCCACTAGCACGGGGCCATATAGCCACTCTTCAAAACCCTGACACTAGCACGGGGCCACAAACCCACTCTTCACAACCCTCCCAGTGACACGGAGTCACATGCCCACTATTCACAACCCTCCCAATGACGAGGGGCTACATACCCACTCTTCACAACCATCCCTCTGACACGGGACCACATACCCACTCTTCACAACGCTACCACTAGCACGGGGCCACATACTCACTTTTCACAACCCTGACGCTAGCACGAGGCTACATACCCACACTTCACAACCCTTTTATTAGCACGGAGCCTCATACCCACTCTTCACAACCCTCCCACTAGCACGGGGCCACATACCCACTTTTCACAACACTCACACTAGCACAAGGCCACATACCCAACCTTCACAACCCTCCCACAGGCAGGGGGCCACATACCCACTCTTCACAACCCTGAGAATAGCACGGGGCCACATACCCACTCTTCACAACCCTGACACTAGCACGGGGCCAAATACCCACTCTTCACAACCTTCACACTACCACGGGGCCACATACCCAATCTTCACAACCCTCACTCAAGCACGGGGCCACATCCGTACTATTCACAATTCTCGCACTGACACGGGGCCATATACCTATTCTTCACAACCCTTACATTTGCACGGGGCCACATACCCACTCTTCACAATCCTCCAACTAACACGGGCGCCACATATCCACTCTTCACATCCCTGACACTAGCACGGGGACACATCCCCACTCTTCACAACCCTCCCACTGACCCGGGGCCACATACCCACTCTTCACAACCCTCACACTAGCACGGGACCACATACCCACTCTTCACAACCCTTTCACTAGCACGGGACCACATACGCACTCTTCACAACCCTCCTACTGATACGGGGCCACATACCCACTCTTCACAACCCCTCACACAAGAACGGGGTCACATACCCTTTCTTCACAACCCTTACATTAGCACGGAGCTACATACCCACTCTTCACAACCCTCCCACTGATACGGGGCCACATACCGACTCTTCACAACCCTCCCAATGACCCGGGGCCACATACCCACTCTTCACAACCCCTCACACAAGGTCCGGGACGCATGCCCACTATTCACAACCCTGACACTAGCACGGGGCCACATACCCACTCTTCACAACCTTCACACTAGCAAGGGGCCACATACCCACTCTTCACAACCCTCACACTAGCACAGGGCCACCTACCCACTCTTCACAACCCTTAGACTAGCACGGGGCCACATACCCACTCTTCACAACCCTCCCACTGACACGGGGCCACATACCCACTCTTCACAACCCTCCCACTGACAAGGGGCTACATACCCACTTCTCACAACCCTCCCACTGACACGGGACCACATACCAACTCTTCACAACGCTACCACTAGCACGGGGCCACATACCCACTCTTCACAACCCTGACACTAGCACGGGGGCCACAGACCCACTCTTCACAACCCCCAAACTTGCTCGGGGCCACATATCCACTCTTCACACCCCTCACACTAGCACAGGGCCACGTACCCACTCTTCACAACCCTTCCACTAAAACGTGGCCACATACCCACTCTTCACAACCCTCCTACTGACAAGGGGCCACATACCCACTCTTCACAACCCTGACACTAGCACGGGGCCACATACTCACTCTTCAGAACCCTCCCACTTGCACGGGGCCACATACACCTCTTCACAACCCTCACACTACCACGGGGCCACATACCCACTCTTCACAACCCTGACACTACCACGGGGCCACATACCTCACTCTTCACAACCCTCCCACTAACACGGCGCCACATACCCACTCTTCACAACCCTTACACTACCACGGGACTACATACCCACTCTTCACAACCCTCACACTAGCACGGGGCTACATACCCACTCTTCACAACCCTCACACTAACACGGAACCACATACCCACTCTTCACAACCCTCACACTAGCACAGGGCCTTATACCCACTTTTCACAACCCTTCCATTAGCACGGAGCTACATACCCACTCTTCACAACCCTCCCACTGATACGGGGCCACATACCGACTCTTCACAACCCTCCCAATGACACGGGGCCACATACCCACTCTTCACAACCCGCACACTAGCACGGGGCCACTTACCCACTCTTCACAACCCGGACACTGGCACGGGCCACATACCCACTCTTCACAACCCTCCTACTAACACGGGGCCACATACCCACTCTTCAAAAACTTCCCACAAGCACAGGGCCACATACCCACTCTTCACAACCTTCACACTAGCATTGGGCCACATACCCACTCTTCACAACCCTCACACCAGCACGGGACCACATACCCAAACAATACTACCCTCCTACTGATACGGGGCCACATACCCACTTATTGCAACCCTCCCACTGACACGGTGACACATACCCACTATTTAGAACCCTCCAACTAGCACGGGGCAACATACCAACTCATTACAACCCTCCCACTGAAATGGTGCCACATACCCACTCTTCACAACCTTCACACTAGCACAGGGCCACATGCCCACTCTACACAAACCTCCCACTAGCACGGGGCCACATACCCACTCTTCAAAACCCTGACACTAGCACGGGGCCACAAACCCACTCTTCACAACCCTCCCAGTGACACGGAGTCACATGCCCACTATTCACAACCCTCCCAATGACAAGGGGCTACATACCCACTCTTCACAACCATCCCTCTGACACGGGACCTCATACCCACTCTTCACAACGCTACCACTAGCACGGGGCCATATACCCACTCTTCACAACCCTCACACTAGCACGGGGCCACATACCCACTCTTCACAACCCTCACACTAGCACGGAACCACATACCCACTCTTCACAACCCTAACACTAGCACGGAGCGACACACCCACTTTTCACAACCCTCACACTAGCACAGGGCCACATACCCAACCTTCACAACCCTGAGAATAGCACGGGGCCACATACCCACTCTTTACAACCCTGACACTAGCACGGGGCCACAGACCCACTTTTCACAACCTTCACACTAGCACGGGGCCACATACCCACCCTTCACAACCCTCACTCTAGCACGGGGCCACATTCCTACTATTCACAATTCTCGCACTGACACGGGGCCATATACCTATTCTTCATAACCCTTACATTTGCACGGGGCCATATACCCACTCTTCACAATCCTCCAACTAACACGGGTTCCGCATACCCACTCTTCACAACCCTGGCACTAGCACGGGGCCACATCCCCACTCTTCACAACACTCCCACTGACCCGGGGCCACATACCCACTCTTCACAACCCTCACACTACTACGGGACCACATACCCACTCTTGACAACCCTTCCACTAGCACGGGACCACATACGCACCCTCACAACCCTCCTACTGATACGGGGCCACATACTAACTCTTCACAACCCCTCACACAAGAACGGGGTCACATACCCACTCTTCACAACCCTTCCATTAGCACGGAGCTACATACCCACTCTTCACAACCCTCCCACTGATACGGGGCCACATACCGACTCTTCACAACCCTCCCAATGACCCGGGGCCACATACCCACTCTTCACAACCCCTATCACAAGAACCGGGCCGCATTCCCACTCTTCACAACCCTGACACTAGCACGGGGCCACATAACCACTCTTCACAACCCTGAAACTAGCACGGGGCCACATACCCACTCTTCAAAACCTTCACACTAGCAAGGGGCCACATACCCACTTTTCACAACCTTCACACTAGCACAGGGCCACCTACCCACTATTCAAAACCCTTCCACTAGCACGGGGCCACATACCCACTCTTCACAACCCTCCCACTAACACAGGGCCTCATACCCACTCTTCGCAACCCTTCCATTAGCACGGAGCTACATACCCACTCTTCACAACCCTCCCACAGACACGGGGCCACATACCGACTCTTCACAAACCACCTAATGACACGGGGCCACATACCCACTCTTCACAACCCATCACACAAGAACGGGGCAACATACCCACTCTTCACAACCCGCACACTAGCACGGGGCCACATACCCAATCTTCAAAAACTTTACACAAGCACAGGGCCACAAATCCACTCTTCACAACCTTCACACTAGCATGGGGCCACATACCCACTCTTCACAACCCTCACACTAGCACGGGGCCACAAACCCACTCTTCACAACCCTCCCAGTGACACGGAGTCACATGCCCACTATTCACAACCCTCCCAATGACAAGGGGCTACATACCCACTGTTCACAACCATCCCTCTGACACGGGACCTCATACCCACTCTTCACAACGCTACCACTAGCACGGGGCCATATACCCACTCTTCACAACCCTCACACTAGCACGGGGCCACATACCCACTCTTCACAACCCTCACACTAGCACGGAACCACATACCCACTCTTCACAACCCTAACACTAGCACGGAGCGACATACCCACTTTTCACAACCCTCACACTAGCACAGGGCCACATACCCAACCTTCACAACCCTGAGAATAGCACGGGGCCACATACCCACTCTTTACAACCCTGACACTAGCACGGGGCCACAGACCCACTTTTCACAACCTTCACACTAGCACGGGGCCACATACCCACCCTTCACAACCCTCACTCTAGCACGGGGCCACATTCCTACTATTCACAATTCTCGCACTGACACGGGGCCATATACCTATTCTTCACAACCCTTACATTTGCACGGGGCCATATACCCACTCTTCACAATCCTCCAACTAACACGGGTTCCGCATACCCACTCTTCACAACCCTGACACTAGCACGGGGCCACATCCCCACTCTTCACAACACTCCCACTGACCCGGGGCCACATACCCACTCTTCACAACCCTCACACTAGTACGGGACCACATACCCACTCTTCACAACCCTTCCACTAGCACGGGACCACATACGCACCCTCACAACCCTCCTACTGATACGGGGCCACATACTAACTCTTCACAACCCCTCACACAAGAACGGGGTCACATACCCACTCTTCACAACCCTTCCATTAGCACGGAGCTACATACCCACTCTTCACAACCCTCCCACTGATACGGGGCCACATACCGACTCTTCAAAACCCTCCCAATGACCCGGGGCCACATACCCACTCTTCACAACCCCTATCACAAGAACCGGGCCGCATGCCCACTCTTCACAACCCTGACACTAGCACGGGGCCACATAACCACTCTTCACAACCCTGAAACTAGCACGGGGACACATACCCACTCTTCAAAACCTTCACACTAGCAAGGGGCCACATACCCACTTTTCACAACCTTCACACTAGCACAGGGCCACCTACCCACTCTTCAAAACCCTACCACTAGCACGGGGCCACATACCCACTCTTCACAACCCTCCCACTAACACAGGGCCTCATACCCACTCTTCGCAACCCTTCCATTAGCACGGAGCTACATACCCACTCTTCACAACCCTCCCACAGACACGGGGCCACATACCGACTCTTCACAACCCACCCAATGACACGGGGCCACATACCCACTCTTCACAACCCATCACACAAGAACGGGGCCACATACCCACTCTTCACAACCCGCACACTAGCACGGGGCCACATACCCACTCTTCACAACCCTGACACTGGCACGGGCCACATACCCACTCTTCACAACCCTCCTACTAGCACGGGGCCACATACCCAATCTTCAAAAACTTCACACAAGCACAGGGCCACAAATCCACTCTTCACAACCTTCACACTAGCATGGGGCCACATACCCACTCTTCACAACCCTCACACTAGCACTGGACCACATACCCACTCAATACAACACTCCCACTGACACGGGGCCACATACCCACTCTTTACAACCCTCGCTCTAGCACGAGGCCACATACCCACTCTTCACAACCCTGACACTAGCACGGGGCCACATACCCACTCTTAACAACCCTCACACTAGCACGGGGCCACATACCCACTCTTCACAACCCTCACACTAGCACGGGGCTACATACCTACTCTTCACAACCCTTACACTAGCACGGAGCCACATACCCACTCTTCACATCCCTCACACTAGCACAGGGCCTCCTACCCACTCTTCACAACCCTTCCATTAGCACGGAGCAACATACCCACTCTTCACAACACTCCCACTGACATTTGGGTTTTGACCCAAATGTCGAGTACACAATGTGTCAACTTTGTGAAAGAGAAAACATGCACTCTCTTGAACATTATATTGTAGAATGTCCCATACTGACTGACTTTCGCCCTCCTGGGCTAAGGTATGCTGAACTCTGTAGTTACTATATGAGTACCGGAACACTTGATGATATATTGGACTTGTATCCAAGATTGACCATGTAATATATCACTTATTCAATGTTATAATCAATATATCATTTATTCAATGTTATATGATGTAACTATATAACCTGAGCTTGTAAAAGCACCTTCATCACCTTCAGTGATTAAGAGCTTAATTGCACACTAGTTTCTTTATCAGCTATCTCACCCTGTCAGAGTAAATGAGACAGATGTATGTGAATGCATGTGTGTGTATATGTATGTATATGTATGGGTATAAAGTATATATGGAAGCTGATCAGAATTACATTTCACCTTTGTGAATGTACATTAATGACACTATGTAAAAGACACATCAAACACTTTATGTAGGGCATACGTAAATCTGTGTATCTATGTATTTACGTATGTAGGTTAGCTTAGCATTTTAAAAGCACCGAATCACCTTCTGTGGTTGAGTGTTCAATAAACCCCTGAACTCTATGTTTAACATTTCTCTAACCCTGTCCATGGAGGACAGAAGAAAATGTATATATGCTGGTTAGCATTGTAAATGTGTGGCCACGTCTGTGGTAGAAAATAATAAAAAAAAAAAAAAAAAAAAAAACTCCCACTGACACGGGGCCACATACCGACTCTTCACAACCCTCCCAATGACACGGGGCCACATGCCCACTCTTCACAACCCGCACACTAGCACGGGGCCACATACCCACTCTTCACAACCCTCCCAATGACACGGGGCCACATACCCACTCTTCACAACCGCTCACACAAGAACAGGGCCACATACCCACTCTTCACAAACCTCACACTAGCACGGGGCCACATACGCACTCAATACAACCCTCCCACTGACACGGGACCACATACCCACTCTTTACAACCCTCGCTCTAGCACGAGGCCACATACCCACTCTTCACAACCCTGACACTAGCACGGGGCCACACACCCACTCTTAACAACCCTCACACTAGCACGGGGCCACATACCCACTCTTCACAACCCTCTCACTAGCATGGGGCCACATACCCACTCTTCACAACCCTCCCACTGACACGGGGCTACATCCCCACTCTTCACAACCCTGACACTAGCACGGGGCCACATGCCCACTCTTCACAACCCTCCCACTTGCACGGGGCCACATACCCACTCTTCACGACCCTCACACTAGCACGGGGCAACATACCCACTCTTCACAACCCTGAAACTAGCACAGGGCCATATACCCACTCTTCACAACCCTCCCACTGACACGGCGCCACATGCATACTATTCACAATCCTGACACAAGCACACGGCCACATACCCACTCTTCACAACCCTCACACATGCAAAGGGCAACATACCCACTCTTCACAACCCTGACACTAGCACGGGGCCACATACCGACTCTTCACAACCCTCACACTACCAGGGAGCCACATACCTACTCTTCACAACCCTGACACTAGCACGGGGCCACATACCCACTCTTAACAACCCTCACTCTAGCAGAGGGCCACATACCGAAATTTCACAACCCTTTCACTAGAACGGGGCCACATACCACTCTTCACAACCCTCCAACTAGCATGGGCCACATATCCACTCATTACAACCCTCCCACTGACACGGGGGAACATACCTACTCTTCACAACCCTCCCAATGACACGGGGCCACATGCCCACTCTTCACAACCCGCACACTAGCACGGGGCCACATACCCACTCTTCACAACCCTCCCAATGACACGGGGCCACATACCCACTCTTCACAACCGCTCACACAAGAACAGGGCCACATACCCACTCTTCACAAACCTCACACTAGCACGGGGCCACATACGCACTCAATACAACCCTCCCACTGACACGGGACCACATACCCACTCTTTACAACCCTCGCTCTAGCACGAGGCCACATACCCACTCTTCACAACCCTGACACTAGCACGGGGCCACACACCCACTCTTAACAACCCTCACACTAGCACGGGGCCACATACCCACTCTTCACAACCCTCTCACTAGCATGGGGCCACATACCCACTCTTCACAACCCTCCCACTGACACGGGGCTACATCCCCACTCTTCACAACCCTGACACTAGCACGGGGCCACATGCCCACTCTTCACAACCCTCCCACTTGCACGGGGCCACATACCCACTCTTCACGACCCTCACACTAGCACGGGGCAACATACCCACTCTTCACAACCCTGAAACTAGCACAGGGCCATATACCCACTCTTCACAACCCTCCCACTGACACGGCGCCACATGCATACTATTCACAATCCTGACACAAGCACACGGCCACATACCCACTCTTCACAACCCTCACACATGCAAAGGGCAACATACCCACTCTTCACAACCCTGACACTAGCACGGGGCCACATACCGACTCTTCACAACCCTCACACTACCAGGGAGCCACATACCTACTCTTCACAACCCTGACACTAGCACGGGGCCACATACCCACTCTTAACAACCCTCACTCTAGCAGAGGGCCACATACCGAAATTTCACAACCCTTTCACTAGAACGGGGCCACATACCACTCTTCACAACCCTCCAACTAGCATGGGCCACATATCCACTCATTACAACCCTCCCACTGACACGGGGGAACATACCTACTCTTCACAACCCTCACACAAGCACGGGGCCACATACTCACTCATTGCAACCCTCCCACTGACACGGTGCCACATACCCACTATTTAGAACCCTCCAACTAGCACGGGGCCACATACCAACTCATTAAAACCCTCCCACTGAAATGGTGCCACATACCCACTCTTCACAACCTTCACACTAGCACAGGGCCACATACCCACTCTACACAAACCTTCCACTAGCACGGGGCCACATAGCCACTCTTCAAAACCCTGACACTAGCACAGGGCCACAAACCCACTCTTCACAACCCTCCTAGTGACACGGAGTCACATGTCCACTATTCACAACCCTCCCAATGACGAGGGGCTACATACCCACTCTTCACAACCATCCCTCTGACACGGGACCACATACCCACTCTCCACAAAGCTACCACTAGCACGGGGCCACATACCCACTCTTCACAACCCTGACACTAGCACGAGGCTACATACCCACACTTCACAACCCTTCCTTTAGCACGGAGCCTCATACCCACTCTTCACAACCCTCCTACTAGCACGGGGCCACATACCCACTTTTCACAACCCTCACAATAGCACAGGGCTACATACCCAACCTTCACAACCCTCCCACAGGCAGAGGGCCACATACTCACTCTTCACAACCCTGAGAATAGCACGGGCCCACATACCCACTCTTCACAACCCTGACACTAGCACGGGGCCACATACCCACTCTTCACAACCTTCACACTAGCACGGGGCCACATACCCACTCTTCACAACCCTCACTCTAGCACGGGGCCACATTCCTACTATTCAAAATTCTCGCACTGACACGGGGCCATATAGCTATTCTTCACAACCCTTACATTTGCACAGGGCCACATACCCACTCTTCACAATCCTCCAACTAACACGGTCGCCGCATACCCACTTTTCACAACCCTGACACTAGCACGGGGACACATCCCCACTCTTCACAACCCTCCCACTGGCCCGGGGCCACATACCCACTCTTCACAACCCTCACACTAGCACGGGACCACATACCCATTCTTCACAACCCTTCCACTAGCACGGGACCACATACGCACTCTTCACAACCCTCCTACTGACACGGGGCCACATACCCACTCTTCACAACCCCTCCCACAAGAACGGGGTCACATACCCACTCTTCACGACCCTCCCACTGATACGGGGCCACATACCGACTCTTCACAACCCTCCCAATGACCCGGGGCCACATACCCACTCTTCACAACCCCTCACACAGGAACCGGGACGCATGCCCACTCTTCACAACCCTGACACTAGCACGGGGCCACATACCCACTCTTCACAACCCTGAAACTAGCACGGGGCCACATACCCACTCTTCACAACCTTCACACTAGCAAGGGGCCACATACCCACTCTTCACAACCCTCACACTAGCACAGGGCCACCTACCCACTCTTCACATCCCTTCCAATAGCACGGGGCCACATACCCACTCTTCACAACCCTCCCACTGACACGGGGCCACATACCCACTCTTCACAACCCTCCCACTGACAAGGGGCTACATACCCACTTCTCACAACCCTCCCACCGACTCGGGACCACATACCAACTCTTCTCAACGCTACCACTAGCGCGGGGCCACATACCCACTCTTCACAACCCTGACAATAGCAAGGGGTGACATACCCACTCTTCGCAACCCCCAAACTTGCTCGGGGCCACATATCCACTCTTCACACCCCTCACACTAGCACAGGGCCACATACCTACGCTTCACAACCCTTCCACTAAAACGTGGCCACATACCCACTCTTCACAACCCTCCTACTGACAAGGGACCACATACCCACTCTTCACAACCCTGACACTAGCACGGGGCCACATACTCACTCTTCAGAACCCTCCCACTTGCACGGGGCCACATACACCTCTTCACAACCCTCACACTACCACGGGGCCACATACCCACTCTTCACAACAATGACACTACCACGGGGCCACATACCCACTCTTCAAAACCCTTACACTACCACGGGGCCACATACCCTCTCTTCACAACCCAAACACTAGCACGGGGCTACATACTCACTCTTCACAACCCTCACACTAGCACGGAACCACATACCCACTCTTCACAACCCTTACACTAGCACGGAGCCACATACCCACTCTTCACAACCCTCACACTAGCACAGGGCCTCATACCCACTCTTCACAACCCTTCCATTAGCACGGAGCTACATTCCCACTCTTCACAACCCTCCCACTGACACGGGGCCACATACCGACTCTTCACAACCCTCCCAATGACACGGGGCCACATACCCACTCTTCACAACCCCTCACACAAGAACGAGGCCACATACCCACTCTTCACAACCCGCACACTACCACGGGGCCACATACCCACTCTTCAAAACCCTGACACTGGCACGGGCCACATCCCCACTCTTCAAAAACTTCACATAAGCACAGGGCCACATACCCACTCTTCACAATCTTCACACTAGCATGGGGCTACATACCCACTCTTCACAACCTTCACACTAGCACGGGACCGCATACCCACTCAATACAACCCTCCCACTGACACGGGGCCATATACCCTCTCTTTACAACCCTCGCTCTAGCACGAGGCCACATACCCACTCTTCACAACCCTGACACTAGCACGGGGCCACATACCCACTCTTACCAACCCTCACACTAGCACGGGGCCACATACCCACTCTTCACAACCCTCTCACTAGCACGAGTCCACATACCCACTCTTCACATCCCTCTCACTAGCACGGGGCCACATACCCACTCTTCACAACCCTCACGCTGACACGGGGCTACATCCCCACTCTTTACAACCCTCACACTAGCACGGGGCAACATGCCCACTCTTCACCACCCTCCCACTTGCACGGGGCCACATAAACACTCTTCACGACCCTCACACTAGCACGGGACAACATACCCACTCTTCACAACCCTGAAACTAGCACAAGGCCATATACCCACTCTTCACAACCCTCCCAATGACACGGCGCCACATACATACTATTCACAATCCTGACACAAGCACACGGCCACATACATATACATATACGGCCATATACCCACTCTTTACAACCCTCACACTAGCACGGGGCCTCATACCCACTCTTCACAACCTCACACTAGCACTGAGCCACATACCCACTCTTCACAACCCTCCCATAATCACAGGGCCACATACCCACTCTTCACAACCCTGACACAAGCACGGGACCACATACCGACTCTTCACAATCCTCACACTACCAGGAAGCCACATACCCACTCTTCACAACCCTCACACTAGCATGGGGCCACATACCTACTATTCACAATCCTCGCACTGACACGGGGCCACATACCAACTCTTCACAACCCTGACACTAGCACGGGGCCACATACCAACTCTTCACAACCCTGACTCTAGCACAGGGCCACATACCCACATTTCACAACCCTTCCACTAGAACGGGGCCACATACCACTCTTCACAACCCTCCCACAAGCACAGGGCCACATTCCCACTCTTCACAACCCTGACACTAGCACGGGGCCACATACCGACTCTTCAAAACCCTCACACTACCAGGGAGCCACATACCCACTCTTCTCAATCCTCACTCTAGCAGAGGGCCACATACCGACATTTCACAACCCTTTCACTAGAACGGGGCCACATACCACTCTTCACAACCCTCCAACTAGCACGGGGCCACATACCCACTCATTACAACCCTTCCTCTGACACGGGGGAACATACCTACTCTTAACAACCTTCACACAAGCATAGGCCACGTACCCACTCATTGCACCCCTCCCACTGACACGGTGCCACATACCCACTATTTAGAACCCTCCAACTAGCACGGGGCCACATACCAACTCATTACAACCCTCCCACTGAAATCGTGCCACATACCCACTCTTCACAACCTTCACACTAGCACAGGGCCACATACCCACTCTACACAAACCTCCCACTAGCACGGGGCCACATAGCCACTCTTCAAAACCCTGACACTAGCACAGGGCCACAAACCCACTCTTCACAACCCTCCCAGTGACACGGAGTCACATGCCCACTATTCACAACCCTCCCAATGACGAGGGGCTACATACCCACTCTAAACAACCATCCCTCTGACACGGGAACACATTCCCACTCTTCACAACGCAACCACTAGCACGGGGCCACATACCCACTCTTCACAACCCTGACACTAGCACGAGGCTACATACCCACACTTCACAACCCTTCCATTAGCACGGAGCCTCATACCCACTCTTCACAACCCTCCCACTAGCACGGGGCCACATACCCACTTTTCACAACCCTCACACTAGCACAGGGCCACATACCCAACCTTCACAACCCTCCCACAGGCAAGGGGCCACATACCCACTCTTCACAACCCTGAGAATAGCACGGGGCCACATACCCACTCTTCACAACCCTGACACTAGCACGGGGCCACATACCCACTCTTCACAACCTTCACACTAGCACGGGGCCACATACCCACTCTTCACAGCCCTCACTCTAGCACGGGGCCACATTCCTACTCTTCACAATTCTCGCACTGACACGGGGCCATATACCTATTCTTCACAACCCTTACATTTGCACAGGGCCACATACCCACTCTTCACAATCCTCCAACTAACACGGGCGCCACATACCCACTCTTCACAACCCTGACACTAGCACGGGGACACATCCCCACTCTTCACAACCCTCCCACTGACCCGGGGCCACATACCCACTCTTCACAACCCTCACAAAAGCACGGGACCACATACTCACTCTTCACAACCCTTCCACTAGCACGGGACCACATACGCACTCTTCACAACCCTCCTACTGATACGGGGCCACATACCCACTCTTCACAACCCCTCACAAAAGAACGGGGTCACATACCCACTCTTCACAACCCTTCCATTAGCACGGAGCTACATACCCACTCTTCACAACCCTCCCACTGATACGGGGCCACATACCGACTCTTCACAACCCTCCCAATGACTTGGGGCCACATACCCACTCTTCACAACCCCTCACACAAGAACCGGGACGCATGCCCACTCTTCACAACCCTGACACTAGCACGGGGCCACATACCGACTCTTCACAACCCTGAAACTAGCACGGGGCTACATACCCACTCTTCACAACCTTCACACTAGCAAGGGGCCACATACCCACTCTTCACAACCCTCACACTAGCACAGGGCCACCTACCCACTCTTCACAACCCTTCCACTAGCACAGGCCACATACCCACTCTTCACAACTCTCCCACTGACACGGGGCCACATACCCACTCTTCACAACCCTCACACTATCACAGGCCACATACCCACTCTTCACAACCCTTCCACTAAAACGTGGCCACATACCCACTCTTCACAACCCTCCTACTGACAAGGGGCCACATACCCACTCTTCACAACCCTGACACTAGCACGGGGCCACATACTCTCTCTTCAGAACCCTACCACTTGCACGGGGCCACATACACCTCTTCACAACCCTCACACTACCACGGGGCCACATACCCACTCTTCACAACACTGACACTACCACGGGGCCACATACCCCACTCTTCACAACCCTCCCACTAACACGGCGCCACATACCCACTCTTCACAACCCTTACACTACCACGGGGCCACATACCCACTCTTCACAACCCTCACACTAGCACGGGGCTACAAACCCACTCTTCACAACCCTCACACTAGCACGGAACCACATACCCACTCTTCACAACCCTTACACTAGCACGGAGCCACATACCCACTCTTTACAACCCTCACACTAGCACAGGGCCTCATACCCACTCTTCACAACCCTTCCATTAGCACGGAGCTACATATCCACTCTTCACAACCCTCCTACTGACACGGGGCCACATACCGACTCTTCAAAACCCTCCCAATGACACGGGGCCACATACCCACTCTTCACAACCCCTCACACAAGAATGGGGCCACATACCCACTCTTCACAACCCGCACACTCGCACGGGGCCACATACCCGCTCTTCACAACCAGGACACTGGCACGGGCCAAATACCCACTCTTCACAACCCTCCTATTAACACGGGGCCACATACCCACTCTTCAAAAACTTCACACAAGCACAGGGCCACATACCCACTCTTCACAACCTTCACACTAGCATTGGGCCACATACCCACTCTTCACAACCCTCACACTAGCACGGGACCACATACCCACTTAATACAACCCTCCCACTGACACGGGGCCACATACCCACTCTTTACAACCCTCGCTCTAGCCCGAGGCCACATACCCACTCTTCACAACCCTGACACTAGCACGGGGCCACATACCCACTCTTAACAACCCTCACACTAGCACGAGCCACATACCCACTCTTCACAACCCTCTCACTAGCACGAGCCACATACCCACTCTTCACAACCCTCTCACTAGCACGAGGCCACATCCCCACTCTTCACAACCCTGACACTAGCACGGGGCCACATGCCCACTCTTCACCACCCTCCCACTTGCACGGGGCCACATAAACACTCTTCACGACCCTCACACTAGCACGGGGCAACATACCCAGTTGCCGGTCTGGGAGCCGGTCGGCCGAGCGGACAGCACGCTGGACTTGTGATCCTGTGGTCCTGGGTTCGATCCCAGGCGCCAGCGAGAAACAATGGGCAGAGTTTCTTTCACCCTATGCCCCTGTTACCTAGCAGTAAAATAGGTACCTGGGTGTTAGTCAGCTGTCACGGGCTGCTTCCTGGGGGTGGAGGCCTGGTCGAGGACCGGGCCGCGGGGACACTAAAAAAAAAAAAGCCCCGAAATCGTCTCAAGATAACCCACTCTTCACAACCCTGAAACTAGCACAGAGCCATATACCCACTCTTCACAACCCTCCCACTGACACGGCGCCACATACATACTATTCACAATCCTGACACAAGCACACGTCCACATACCCACTCTTCACAACCTCACACTAGCACGGGGCCACATTCCCACTCTTCACAACCTCACACTAGCACGGGGCCACATACCCACTCTTCACAACCCTCCCATAAGCACAGGGCCACATACCCACTCTTCACAACCCTGACACTAGCACGGGGTCACATACCGACTCTTCACAATCCTCACACTACCAGGAAGCCACATACCCACTCTTCACAACCCTCACACTAGCATGGGGCCACATACCTACTATTCACAATCCTCGCACTGACACGGGGCCACATACCAACTCTTCACAACCCTGACACTAGCACGGGGCCACATACCAACTCTTCACGACCCTCCCGCTGACACGGGGCTACATCCCCACTCTTCACAACCCTGACACTAGCACGGGGCCACATGCCCACTCTTCACCACCCTCCCACTTGCACGGGGCCACATAAACACTCTTCACGACCCTCACACTAGCACGGGGCAACATACCCACTCTTCCCAACCCTGAAACTAGCAAAGGGCCATATACCCACTCTTCACAACCCTCCCACTGACACGGCGCCACATACATACTATTCACAATCCTGACACAAGCACACGGCCACATACCCACTCTTCACAACCTCACACTAGCACATGGCCACATACCCACTCTTCACAACCTCACACTAGCACGGGGCCACATACCCACTCTTCACAACCCTTCCATAAGCACAGGGCCACATACCCACTCTTCACAACCCTGACACTAGCACGGGGCCACATACCGACTCTTCACAATCCTCACACTACCAGTAAGCCACATACCCACTCTTCACAACCCTCACACTAGCATGGGGCCACATACCTACTATTCACAATCCTCGCACTGACACGGGGCCACATACCCACATTTCACAACCCTTCCACTAGAACGGGGCCACATACCACTCTTCACAACCCTCCCACAAGCACAGGGCCACATTCCCACTCTTCACAACCCTGACACTAGCACGGGGCCACATACCGACTCTTCAAAACCCTCACACTACCAGGGAGCCACATACCCACTCTTCTCAATCCTCACACTAGCACGGGGCCACATACCCACTCTTAACAACCCTCACTCTAGCAGAGGGCCACATACCGACATTTCACAACCCTTTCACTAGAACGGGGCCACATACCACTCTTCACAACCCTCCAACTAGCACGGGGCCACATACCCACTCATTACAACCCTTCCTCTGACACGGGGGAACATACCTACTCTTCACAACCCTCACACAAGCACGGGGCCACGTACCCACTCATTGCACCCCTCCCACTGACACGGTGCCACATACCCACTATTTAGAACCCTCCAACTAACACGGGGCCACATACCAACTCATTACAACCCTCCCACTGAAATGGTGCCACATACCCACTCTTCACAACCTTCACACTAGCACAGGGCCACATACCCACTCTACACAAACCTCCCACTAGCACGGGGCCACATAGCCACTCTTCAAAACCCTGACACTAGCACGGGGCCACAAACCCACTCTTCACAACCCTCCCAGTGACACGGAGTCACATGCCCACTATTCACAACCCTCCCAATGACGAGGGGCTACATACCCACTCTTCACAACCATCCCTCTGAGACGGGACCACATACCCACTCTTCACAACGCTACCACTAGCACGGGGCCACATACCTTCTCTTCACAACCCTGACACTAGCACGAGGTTACATACCCACACTTCACAACCCTTCCATTAGCACGGGGCCACATACCCACTTTTCACAACCGTCACACTAGCACAGGGCCACATACCCAACCTTCACAACCCTCCCACAGGCAGGGGGCCACATACCCACTCTTCACAACCCTGAGAATAGCACGGGGCCACATACCCACTCTTCACAACCCTGACACTAGCACGGGGCCACATACCCACTCTTCACAACCTTCAAACTAGCACGGGGCCACATACCCACTCTTCACAACCCTCACACTAGCACAGGCCACATACCCACTCTTCACAACCCTTCCACTGATACGGGGCCACATACCGACTCTTCACAACCCTCCCAATGACCCGGGGCCACATACCCACTCTTCACAACCCCTCACACAAGAACCGGGACGCATGCCCACTCTTCAAAACCCTGACACTAGCACGGGGCCACATACCCACTCTTCACAACCCTCACACTAGCACAGGCCACATACCCACTCTTCACAACCCTTCCACTAAAACGTGGCCACATACCCACTCTTCACAACCCTCCTACTGACATGGGGCCACATACCCACTCTTCACAACCCTGACACTAGCACGGGGCCACATACTCTCTCTTCAGAACCCTACCACTTGCACGGGGCCACATACACCTCTTCATAACCCTGACACTACCACGATGCCACATACCCCACTCTTCACAACCCTCACACTAACACGGCGCCACATACCCACTCTTCACAACACTTACACTACCACGGGGCCACATACCCACTCTTCACAACCCTCACACTAGCACGGGGCTACAAACCCACTCTTCACAACCCTCACACTAGCACGGAACCACATACCCACTCTTCACAACCCTTACACTAGCACGGAGCCACATACCCACTCTTCACAACCCTCACACTAGCACAGGGCCTCATACCCACTCTCCACAACCCTTCCATTAGCACGGAGCTACATACCCACTCTTCACAACCCTCCTTCTGACACGGGGCCACATACCGACTCTTCAAAACCCTCGCAATGACACGGGGCCACATACCCACTCTTCACAACCCCTCACACAAGAATGGAGCCACATACCCACTCTTCACAACTCGCACACTAGCACGGGGCCACATACCCACTCTTCACAACCCAGACACTGGCACGGGCCACATACCCACTCTTCACAACCCTCCTACTAACACGGGGCCACATACCCACTCTTCAAAAACTTCACACAAGCACAGGGCCACATACCCACTCTTCACAACCTTCACACTAGCATTGGGCCATATACTAACTCTTCACAACCCTCACACTAGCACGGGACCACATACCCACTCAATACAACCCTCCCACTGACACGGGGCCACATACCCACTCTTTACAACCCTCGCTCTAGCACAAGGCCACATACCCACTCTTCACAACCCTGACACTGGCACGGGGCCACATACCCACTCTTAACAACCCTTACACTAGCACGAGCCACATACCCACTCTTCACAACACTCTCACTATCACGAGGCCACATACCCACTCTTCACAACCCTCTCACTAGCACGGGGCCACATACCCACTCTTCACAACCCTCCCGCTGACACGGGGCTACATCCCCACTCTTCACAACCCTGACACTAGCACGGGGCCACATGCCCACTCTTCACCACCCTCCCACTTGCACGGGGCCACATACCCACTCTTCACAACCCTTACACTACCACGGGGCCACATACCCACTCTTCACAACCCTCACACTAGCACGGGGCTACATACCCACTCTTCACAACCCTCACACTAGCACGGAACCACATACCCACTCTTCACAACCCTTACACTAGCACGGAGCCACATACCCACTCTTCACAACCCTCACACTAGCACAGGGTTTCATACCCACTCTTCACAACCCTCCCAATGACACGGGGCCACATACCCACTCTTCACAACCCCTCACACAAGAACGGGGCCACATACCCACTCTTCACAACCCGCACACTAGCACGGGGCCACATACCCACTCTTCACAACCCAGACACTGGCACGGGCCACAAACCCACTCTTCACAACCCTCCTACTAACACGGGGCCACATACCCACTCTTCAAAAACTTCACACAAGCACAGGGCCAAATACCCACTCTTCACAACCTTCACACTAGCATTGGGCCACATACCTACTCTTCACAACTCTCACTCTAGCACGGGACCACATACCCACTCAATACAACCCCCCACTGACACGGGGCCACATACCCACTCTTTACAACCCTCGCTCTAGCACGAGGCCACATACCCACTCTTCACATCCCTGACACTAGCACGGGGCCACATACCCACTCTTAACATCCCTCACTCTAGCAGAGGGCCACATACCGACATTTCACAACCCTTTCACTAGAACGGGGCCACATACCACTCTTCAAAACCCTCCAACTAGCACGGGGCCACATACCCACTCATTACAACCCTTCCTCTGACACGGGGGAACATACCTACTCTTCACAACCCTCACACAAGCACGGGGCCACACACCCACTCATTGCAACCCTCCCACTGACACGGTGCCACATACCTACTATTTAAAACCCACCAACTCGCACGGGGCCACATACCAACTCATTACAACCCTCCCACTGAAATGGTGCCACATACCCACTCTTCACAACCTTCACACTAGCACAGGGCCACATACCCACTCTACACAAACCTCCCAGTAGCATGGGGCCACATAGCCACTCTTCAAAACCCTGACACTAGCACGGGGCCACAAACCCACTCTTCACAACCCTCCCAGTGACACGGAGTCACATGCCCACTATTCACAACCCTCCCAATGACGAGGGGCTACATACCCACTCTTCACAACCATCCCTCTGACACGGGACCACATACCCACTCTTCACAACGCTACCACTAGCACGGGGCCACATACCCACTTTTCACAACCCTCACACTAGCACAGGGCCACATACCCAACCTTCACAACCCTCTCACAGGCAGGGGGCCACATACCCACTCTTCACAACCCTGAGAATAGCACGGGGCCACATACCCACTCTTCACAACCCTGACACTAGCACGTGGCCACATACCCACTCTTCACAACCTTCACACTAGCACGGGGCCACATACCTACTCTTCACAACCCTCACTCTAGCACGGGGCCACATTCCTACTATTCACAATTCTCGCACTGACACGGGGCCATATACCTATTCTTCAGAACCCTCCCACAAGCACAGTGCCACATTTCCACTCTTCACAACCCTGACACTAGCACGGGGCCACATACCGACTCTTCAAAACCCTCACACTACCAGGGAGCCACATACCCACTCTTCTCAATCCTCACACTAGCACGGGGCCACATACCCACTCTTAACAACCCTCACTCTAGCAGAGGGCCACATACCGACATTTCACAACCCTTTCACTAGAACGGGGCCACATACCACTCTTCACAACCCTCCAACTAGCACGGGGCCACATACCCACTCATTACAACCCTTCCTTTGACACGGGGGAATATACCTACTCTTCACAAGCCTCACACAAGCACGGGGCCACGTACCCACTCATTGCACCCCTCCCACTGACACGGTGCCACATACCCACTATTTAGAACCCTCCAACTAACACGGGGCCACATAACAACTCATTACAACCCTCACACTGAAATGGTGCCACATACCCACTCTTCACAACCTTCACACTAGCACAGGGCCACATACCCATTCTACACAAACCTCCCACGAGCACGGGGCCACAAACTCACTCTTCACAACCCTCCCAGTGACACGGAGTCACATGCCCACTATTCACAACCCTCCCAATGACGAGGGGCTACATACCCACTCTTCACAACCATCCCTCTGAGACGGGACCACATACCCACTCTTCACAACGCAACCACTAGCACGGGGCCACATACCCTCTCTTCACAACCCTGACACTAGCACGAGGCTACATACCCACACTTCACAACCCTTCCATTAGCACGGGGCCATATACCCACTTTTCACAACCGTCACACTAGCACAGGGCCACATACCCAACCTTCACAACCCTCCCACAGGCAGGGGGCCACATACCCACTCTTCACAACCCTGAGAATAGCACGGGACCACATACCCACTCTTCACAACCCTGACACTAGCACGGGGCCACATACCCACTCTTCACAACCTTCAAACTAGCACGGGGCCACATACCCACTCTTCACAACCCTCACTCTAGAACGGGGCCACATTCCTACTATTCACAATTCTCGCACTGACACGGGGCCATATACCTATTCTTCACAACCCTTACATTTGCACGGGGCCACATACCCACTCTTCACAATCCTCCAACTAACACGGGCGCCACATACCGACTCTTCACAACCCTCCCAATGACCCGGGGCCACATACCCACTCTTCACAACCCCTCACACAAGAACCGGGACGCATGCCCATTCTTCAAAACCCTGACACTAGCACGGGGCCACATACCGACTCTTCACAACCCTGAAACTAGCACGGGGCCACATACCCACTCTTCACAACCTTCACACTAGCAAGGGGCCACATACCCACTCTTCACAACCCTCACACTAGCACAGGGCCACCTACCCACTCTTCACAACCCTTCCACTAGCACGGGGCCACATACCCACTCTTCACAACCCTCCCACTGACACGGGGCCACATACCCACTCTTCACAACCCTCCCACTGACAAGGGGCTACATACCCACTTCTCACAACCCTCCCACTGACACGGGACCACATACCAACTCTTCACAACGCTACCACTAGCACGGGGCCACAGACCCACTCTTCACAACCCTGACACTAGCATGGGGGCCACATACCTACTCTTCACAACCCCCAAACTTGCTCGGGGCCACATATCCACTCTTCACACCCCTCACACTAGCACAGGGCCACGTACCCACTCTTCACAACCCTTCCACTAAAACGTGGCCACATTCCCACTCTTCACAACCCTCTTACTGACAAGGGGCCACATACCCACTCTTCTCAACCCTGATACTAGCACGGGGCCACATACTCACTCTTTAAAACCCTCCCACTTGCACGGGGCCACATACCCACTCTTCACAACCCTGACACTAGCACGGGGCCACATACCCACTCTTCACAACCTTCAAACTAGCACGGGGCCACATTCCTACTATTCACAATTCTCGCACTGACACGGGGCCATATACCTATTCTTCACAACCCTTACATTTGCACGGGGCCACATACCCACTCTTCACAATCCTCCAACTAACACGGGCGCCACATACCGACTCTTCACAACCCTCCCAATGACCCGGGGCCACATACCCACTCTTCACAACCCCTCACACAAGAACCGGGACGCATGCCCATTCTTCGAAACCCTGACACTAGCACGGGGCCACATACCGACTCTTCACAACCCTGAAACTAGCACGGGGCCACATACCCACTCTTCACAACCTTCACACTAGCAAGGGGCCACATACCCACTCTTCACAACCCTCACACTAGCACAGGGCCACCTACCCACTCTTCACAACCCTTCCACTAGCACGGGGCCACATACCCACTCTTCACAACCCTCCCACTGACACGGGGCCACATACCCACTCTTCACAACCCTCCCACTGACAAGGGGCTACATACCCACTTCTCACAACCCTCCCACTGACACGGGACCACATACCAACTCTTCACAACGCTACCACTAGCACTGGGCCACATACCCACTCTTCACAACCCTGACACTAGCATGGGGGCCACATACCTACTCTTCACAACCCCCAAACTTGCTCGGGGCCACATATCCACTCTTCACACCCCTCACACTAGCACAGGGCCACGTACCCACTCTTCACAACCCTTCCACTAAAACGTGGCCACATACCCACTCTTCACAACCCTCTTACTGACAAGGGGCCACATACCCACTCTTCTCAACCCTGATACTAGCACGGGGCCACATACTCACTCTTCAGAACCCTCCCACTTGCACGGGGCCACATACCCACTCTTCACAACCCTTACACTACCACGGGGCCACATACCGACTCTTCACTACCCTCACACTAGCACGGGGCTACATACCCACTCTTCACAACCCTCACACTAGCACGGAACCACATACCCACTCTTCACAACCCTTACACTAGCACTGAGCCACATACCCACTCTTCACAACCCTCACACTAGCACAGGGTTTCATACCCACTCTTCACAACCCTCCCAATGACACGGGGCCACATACCCACTCTTCACAACCCCTCACACAAGAACGGGGCCACATACCCACTCTTCGCAACCCGCACACTAGCACGGGGCCACATACCCACTCTTCACAACCCAGACACTGGCACGGGCCACATACCCACTCTTCACAGCCCTCCTACTAACACGGGGCCACATACCCACTCTTCAAAAACTTCACACTAGCATTGGGCCACATACCTACTCTTCACAACCCTCACTCTAGCACGGGACCACATACCCACTCAATACAACCCTCCCACTGACACGGGGCCACATACCCACTCTTTACAACCCTCGCTCTAGCACGAGGCCACATACCCACTCTTCACATCCCTGACACTAGCACGGGGCTACATACCCACTCTTAACAACCCACACTATTGCAGAGGGCCACATACCGACATTTCACAACCCTTTCACTAGAACGGGGCCACATACCACTCTTCACAACCCTCCAACTAGCACGGGGCCACATACCCACTCATTACAACTCTTCCTCTGACACGGGGGAACATACCTACTCTTCACAACCCTCACACAAGCACGGGGCCACACACCCACTCATTGCAACCCTCCCACTGACACGGTGCCACATACCCACTATTTAGAACCCTCCAACTAGCACGGGGCCACATACCAACTCATTACAACCCTCCCACTGAAATGGTGCCACATACCCAC